>NC_046661.1:65871029-65878033 GCF_010883055.1 Belonocnema kinseyi
ATCTGGCTACTAGAGCTATCCATATAGAGGTTGTATCTGATTATACAAATGAAGGGTTAATAGCAGCAATTAGACGATTTGGTAGTCGTCAAGGTTATCCTAAAGTTATCTATAGTGCCAACGCACAAAATTTCGTTGGTGCTAGTGGGGAACTGTAAAAAGCATTTAGAGAAGTAATAACTGATCATCAACTACATGCCGAGTTTGTTGTTGAGGGTTTGAGATGGAAGTTCATACCTCCCACTTCACCTCGTTTTAGTAGCTTATGGGAAGCCGATGTAAAAAGTATCAAGCACCATCTCAGACGCGTTTTCAAGAATCACATTTTAACCTTTGAAGAGCTCACTACGCTTACATGTCAAATTGAAACTTGATTACACTCCTGTTCTGTAGGATCTGTGCCTCATGAGACCGATCGACTAACTAACTTAAAACTTGGTACAGTAGTCTCGATAAAAAATAAAGATTTACCACCTAGAAAGTGACAACTCAGATTTATTGAAGGGTGTTCCCTGGTTAAAATGGTAACGTTGCTGTAAATACAGCTAAAAGCAAATATAATCGCGTGATGACTGACATTTGGCCACTGCCAGTCATAACATACACCAATTAGATTTTAACGTATAAGCGTTTATGTTATTATGATCAAAAATTAATCAATTTGTAATGTTTTTAAAATTAAATATGCAGAATGGGTGAAATGGTGGAACACGTGTATGCGCCTAGCATAAGTGCTAAAATGTGAACATTCCTATTCTAAATTGTTCATGATCATAGAGCTCATTTGAATGATTAGTTGATTGATAGGTAACAACGCTACCTCCTGTTTTAAGGTACCGACTTCCGTCGTCTTCTTACGTAGCATTCCTACGAATACTCTCTTTTGTTACTTCGCGCAATTATAAAGAATCCGTAGCCATTAGGCACATTGTACGTGGTGTACTTATTTTGGCTACAAAACACGTGTTTGGACGATTGTTAAATAATTGTTTAAAAATTCAGTGATTGCATTCAATAAGGTACAATAAAATTAACAGTTGCTTATTAGTGTTAGTATTTTATTTGGAATAAACCATTACGGCTATGAGAGGCAAATTTGATTAAAATACAGTCCACTGCAATGTAAATCATGGAATAGGATCATTTAACCATTTGGTTGCGTGCAAAGAGATTTGCTCCTTAACAGAGAATACGTGGAAGTGGGGGAGGAAGAAATGTCAATCTGTAGCCTTATCCATGAGTATAAGAAGATAGAGGTGGTGGGATGGTGGAAGCAGCTAGGTAGATGGAAGAAGAAAAAACCGAGGGCACTAGAGGAGGAGTGGTTATAAGGAGAGTATTGTACATAAGAGATGTGAGACGATGAGCACTCATCAGCGAGATCGGTTCTCTTTCTCGAGATTACGCAGTAGAATGCGTGGCGGATGAGTAAGGCATAGTAATACTAAAATTAGATCAATTATGAACGGTTAAGGAGAAGGAGGAAACTATGTTCAATTTTGTTGACAGCTTTCACATAAAAATAGATCAAAGTCGAGCTATTCCTATTTGACCATTTACATTTTCTGCTATTGGAACGAAAAAAATTCGGCTATTAAAAATGTATATTTCATGTTTTTGTTACGGAATATATGAACTTAAAAAAATAGACATAGTATCTTACGTACTTTAGGTAGGTGTTAACGTGTCCGACTTGTCTTTCTTGAATCTCCATGAAATTATACGAAGTTTGAGCTTTTGAGTCTTCGAATCCTGTCGTTTCAATCAATTTTATTTTATTTTGTTTTTTCACCGAATGAATTTTACTTTTTCGTTAAAATTAGAGGCCGAATTGGAATATCACAACCTCGTCAATTGCAAAATTCATCGTTAGGTGGATTCTTACAAATTTTCGTAAACTTACTTCGTTACACGAGGGTCCTTTTATTTACATCCACTAGATATGCAACATCAAATAGATGTTTTTTACTCTGTAGGCTTAATTTAATAAAATATAATACAATCAGAAATAAAACTATATTACTTAAAAAATAAAAATTTCAACTATAAAAAGAGGGACTTCTGACAAATATAAAATTGCAATTAACTCGATTTCGTCAAAACGTGAACGTAGAACAAGCTGTTTCTCAGCCGTCGTTATGTAGTAACATTTTTGGTTGATTATTTGTGCAGCTGTTTACCAGTGGTGGCTCCAGTTTATTAGAACCAATAATGAAAGTGGAAATCGTTGCTACAGATGAATCGGCTCCAGCTGTCTTGGCAGATATATCTCGTCGAAGGGCTGCAATAAAAAACGTTGATGTTCGTAGAAAAAATAAGGTATTTATTACACTATGAATTCTTATCCTATGTTTTTTTTAAATTTTGAGCAAATTCAAAAATTGCTTATTTTCTTCTAATCTGATTTGGCAGGGGCGCAGTTTAAAATGGTGGTTTAACTGGAAAGGTATGTATAACCTCAATTAGCCCCGCCCCTCACTCAATCGAATCTCCAAATAATATCCCCTGGATCCGTCCATCGGTTTTAGTGTCCGTTCGTCTATCGTTACACCTCTAAAAAAACTATTGTAGCTACGACCTTGAGGCTTTGTATTTGATCCGTAGTCTAGTCGACGACTAACAAGCGTAAAAATATGCTAGGACCCCTGGGAAAAATCTGTTTCGTATTGAAATGACAAACTTCATCCGAACAATCATTCAAGTTGAAAGAAAAAGGAATTGAGAAAGTTGAGAGGAGGTAAAACCACAATGCTGGAACCATCTTATATTCCTCGGTTTTTGAAAATAGTAGGGTTTTCCATATTTTAAGTGTGTTATATTCTTATTTTTGTATATCATTGGCTAAACATATTTTAGCTTACGCTTAAGAATACTCTTATTTGAGGTTGCTTGCCGACCTCTTCTAAGACTGTTTTTGTTTAATTATGCTTTTGACTGCTTGCAATTTAAATGATCTATTTTTTAAATCGTGCAAGCCTACATCTCTAGCGATATTATTTTATAGATATGATACATCAATTTTAAATCTCGAGAAAAACTCCGTAATTCTAGGCAGGGCTGAAAATTGAAGACATTTTAATTAATCTCAAAAATCTTTTTAAAAATAATCTTTAAATCATCCTAAGAAGGAGTGTAAGTACAAAAAGTAGCGAATGTAGCAAATCTTGAGTGCAATCTGACTTGATTATTATTTTTAAATAAAAATTATATCGTTGACCTACTCTATTAGCACACGGAAACATGAAATCACATGTGTGTTAAGATGGAGAGAAGTTTCAGTGTGGTGATAAAAGGGCACCACTCGAATGATAAATTAGTAAATTTCGTAAAGGAAATTATTATAAATTAATGATTGAATTATTATTGGTCCATGGAATGGAATGAAAGCTTCTATGTGTACCCTAAGGGTTTACATTTTTCTTGCACCTTCTTCCCTATTCCTTTACACACACTCACACACTTACTTGGTGACTCTTCGGGACATGAGCATGAGCTACCGAGGCTCTTCCAGAGTGCGAGGCGGGAATCGAACCCGCAAGCTGATGGAGTGGGCCGTGGCCTCCAGATTAGGTAGTAGATGAAAATAGACGAAAAAATAGAGTAATTTATATTTAAGGATCATATAATCAGTCAAAAACGAAAATTAAGACAATATAGACGAAAATCTATCTACGGAGAACACGCTAATATTTCGATTAAAATAAAGTAAATGGCGTGGAATTCCAGATTTGTCTGGCGGCGCCACACTCTCCCCCCTTGAACCACCTTGTCCTCTATAACGGGAACTTTTCTTTTGGGTCTGCAGTGTAGTTAATCATGCCTTAGAATTGAGACTTCGGTGTCTTTTGATGTTTCTTTTGCTTTACGTACGTACAGTTCACCGTAGAACCTTCTTTCATCTACCTAAATGTTTCGATTTTGCTACCTTCTTGGATTACTCTTATTGTATCGACGCAGTCTAGTTGTAAAAACGTCAATTCGGGTGACCCAAGTAATCTTTATGAGTAACTTCCGCTGAAGGGCTTTTTGGGGGGATCACTGGTTAGCCAAGAGTAGATCCGAGGGTTAATGAAAATATCCCATCACCCAAGTCTGAGAGAAATATCAGCTAAAAATATATTTTTTTTTACATTTTCGTCAAGTCCACTTTCATACTCTAAAATAAATATGCTTTTTCTAAACCTCATAATAGTAATAGAGTGAGTGAAGTTTTCAGATCAGGAAACACACCGAGTTTTTGTAATTGCACGCAATATGACAGAAATATCGTAAAAACCCGAAAAAATAATTTTGGGAGTCTTTTTTTCCTAATGACTTTTTCCAGGATAAAAATATCATGACCCATCTCAAACATTCGTTTAGTAGATATTCTGTCAACTTCATTTGACTATATATGATACGAAATTAACAAACTTGAACCATCTTTATATAGAATCAAACTTTCTGGGTCATTGGTGTTCCGGGAGTGTAGGGTAAATGCCACTTGTATACTAGAAGTTCCAACCAGTCTTGTAACTTTACCGCTTTTAGACTGTCAATATAGCAAGGCCTTGTAGAAGTACAGTTTTTGCTTGTAAATCTGTGACTTTCAGAGTAGGCAATAAATGGACATACTTTCAGAGTTGAATTTGTTGGCGCTGATAAAAGTACAGATACTGTTAAAAATGAACTTTTTTAACGTAATCTAACGTCTTTAAATTTGATGATTGATAACGCGGCGTACTTGCACAGCTCTGAACGTAGTATAAGTACAAGTAATGTTAAAGTTTGAAAGTTGCGGAAAATAATGAAAAACTGGTCAAATTAAAATTATGTGTAAAAGAGCGTGTTTCAGAACGGTATAAATGATGGAAAAATTTATTTGCAAAAAATTGATAAGAAATATTAAACAAGAATTTTTAAAATTAAAAACTGCTTTCTGCTGTATTCCTTATTTGAACAGGAAAATTACAATTTCTAGTGAAATTACCGTTATTCACATTTTTCAGGTTGATGCTAAAGTTACCATGTTGTATAAAAACACGAATATTTTTGGTTAGAATACCATCACCTGAAATTCATAATGCTTTTGTAATTTTACAGAATCTATCTAGAAACTTGCATAACCTCAGAGTTAAATTCCATACTGAGAGTGGATATTCATTATTGTCAGTGAAAACGTTACTTTGAGAGAAGGTAATAATTAGACCTATTCGGAAAGTGGTAAAACTACCAGATTTTTTTACAGTGTAGGTCTATACACGGGTCACCTTCGCTGCTACAGCATAAATTATGTCCTTTAACACTTGGACATTTACCCGTCGTCCAACCTGCCGCTCGACATTAGCTAAAATATATCCAAATGATGTCCGCGCTCGGAAAAGCTTGAAATCTGGACTCTTCCCGAGTCGCAATTCTCCTTGAAGCCGTGCTTCGGCGTCATCCTGTGTTCTGCGTCTATTAAAATTCCATTCAATTTTATGCTTACGGTCTTCTCCCGCGACGTCCGCGTTAGAGGGTTCTTGACTCTTCTTTTTGCGCAGCAGGGCCTAAATGTACGACGCTACTTTTTTCCAGTTTTTCTCGCTAATGAACATTATAGTACCACAGTATAGTCGGGTATCACCTGTCCGATCTCCATTGACTTTGTACTCGTTCAGAACATCCTAAAGTGTCGGTCTGAGCATAATGAAGCCGCGAACGTGAAACGGAAACGGGAAGTTTTATGTTCACGAATTCATTGTGCATCTAACATAACTCACGATTACCTTAAAGCACAATAAAATCGAAAACGTAAACCTTTCCTCGTTCCCGTTCCTGACTTCATTGTACGTAGGCCATAAAATTCTATCGACGTTCTCAAAGGTTTTTTTTTATGCCAAAACACAATTTTTTTGCCTACTAAAATTTTTTTCAACAATCTGTCTCTAACTATACCATATATCTAATTCGTACATAATCTTCTTGGCATGAAACAACATTGACCTTACTAATAAGTATTTTACGAAACATTTTTCCTGGAATACTTAGTAAGGTGAGTCATATTTATCACCCTTTCCCTCGTAAAGTGGAGCAACAGATTGATTTTTCCCTATCGCTTGGAACTTCCCGATTGTCAACACAAGTCTTTATCAACTTATGGAGTCACACATACATATATTCGTTGTCGTTGCAGAACATTTCGATATGATCCAGGCTAATTCTTATTTCGACAGTTTTCATATAATTTTCTAACATATTCTTCTCTATGAAGCAGCTGTACTGTTTCATAGACTCAACTCAATAAAATTTCTTAAAATAATCACTCATACAGTCTTTAAAAAAATTAGAAAGAAGGTATATTACAGAAGGAGGCAAACTTAAAAGGCCGAGGAACAGTTTAGAGCTGCTTTCAAACCACACCCTCAATAATAGTTTCATAATTATCCTAAGAGCATTATGGGCTCATAACAATACAGACACATGCTCATTCACAGTCGCCCAGGTGCGATTAGGGTCTCATCAACCTAATTTAAAGTATCGTGTGCACCAAGGAGGCTTTATTTTTGTACTCTTTTCTTCAATTTTTTTATATTTGGAATTGGGGATTAAAACGCAATGAGTTTCATGTTAGGAATATCGAACTCTGTATCATTTTATTTTATATTAAAATGAAAAAATGACTTTCCCAATATCTTAGAACCTTAACGCATTAGAGATAATACAAGGTCAGATTCGAATTCCACGAAAAAAATTACTTAGAAAATACCGTTCCAAACCAAAATGTGCATTTTCCCTTCAAGTTCTTTTTTACTCCGCGTAGTGGCACAGGGCCGATACGACCCGTCTATAAACTCATGGAAAATAGACATAAGGAGCCCAAAGTAGTGTAACCAAAAATAAGCAAATTTTTGTCGTATGGGCATGTTTACCGTTCCCGTGTATGGCGCTAATGGGGCACAGGGATAAAATGGCAGCTGCCTATGTATACATTTTTGACATTGACACAATTTGTATTACATATTAAGGATTATGATATTTGATTT
>NC_046661.1:65878133-65900551 GCF_010883055.1 Belonocnema kinseyi
TCGCGAAACATTTGATCGTTGTGATCCTACAATGAACAAGGTAAGTTACATTATATGGTGATATGAAAAATAAGTATATAACTTACCAGTTTCAAATTTTGTATGCTTGCGCATCACAGAACTGGTACTAAACTTTCACTTAAATGTAGCAGTTTTTATATTATATATTTATATTATATTTACACGAAATCATGACGGCGGCCATCCGTACACCGAAAAATATGCAACTATATTAGTTCAATAATACTTTGGACTAATAGGCTTCGCATAAATTAGAATTCTGTAGGTAAAGAAGTCGAACTGGATCTCTTCATCTAATTTGTAATTTTATCGGTACGAGAATAGAACCGACGCTATAGCAATACCGAACTACATCGATTAAGTAAGTATTGGCATGGAGCAGTTCTTCATGTAGAGCTTGCAAACTTCATCAGTTGAATATCAGTTGTTCTAAAGCATCGAAACATACACTGTTCAACTTTTGTATCGGGTACGCAACGAAATTTGAATCACAGCGCTTCGGTAAAATAAAACTTTAACGATTCAAAACACTCGACGCGCTTCGTTTAAATAACGATCAGCTGCGATTTTAATCATGCGAAAACGGATCAGTTACACGTATGAAATACTCACATTGAAGTATCAAACGGTGTTAATTCGGGCAAAGCGAAACCCGACCCATTCAATGTTTTCATACGCGAAATCTCGGCGTCTAAACAGCAATGCGTCGATATAGATATACTCGCTATGGTTCGCTCCTTTCAACTCCGCTATTTCGATTGACGACGAACAGCGAGAATCGACCGAATCTGTAACGTAGGAGCTTCGCGTCAGCAGTTCGCTGAGTTGAGGCGCCGGACAATATGTGTTAGTTAAAACTAAATAATGATTTAAATATCAAATCTCGCGTGCTGTCAAATTTAAACGGTGCACGTAAATAATTAAAGTAACAAACATCGTTCATACAATAAAGTGTGAGAGTTAAGGATGATGAACCGTCAAAGTTACGATAATGCTGTATTGAGATAGTTGCCGATATAGAACACTATCGGATCAATCAAGGAATGCCAGCTAATCGAATGAAGTAAGATTTAGATTGTTCGCAATGTAAAATGCAAGCCGATTGTTAATCTAACTTTGTATGTCATACAACTACGCAACTTATCGCGTACCAGTATCAGTACGTGATCAGTTGCAAATATAGATTATATTAATTATATACTTATAGTATAAACAAAATTGATTCGTTTTACTTTTTAATTGTCATATTGTTATGAAATTTGTTTTGCGGTAAAATATACAAACACGTGCGTCTACATTTTTTAAAGTAAAATTCATCAATTTTTAAAAATAACAATTTTGAGCTTGCACATTTAATCCGCTGTAGTAATTTTTATAGCAAAATGTTACTACATAGCAAACCTCCATTTAATTGTATCGACTCATCGTAAAAACGTATTATAAACGTTCCTTAATCCAAAATTATTATCACAAAAAAATCATTATCATTAATTCATACTAAAAGTTGTCTTTTATATTAGTTATAAATTGTGTTTTGACGAACGGGTGCGCAGGATCATGCACCAGGAAATGTAATACGTATTCTACAAGAGATTTTTCAAAATTCAAAATTTTCCAACACCCAAAATAGCTCTCAATAGTGAGTCGACGACCTGGGTGCGCCGGATCGCGCACCAGGTCATTTAGAAGGTCATCTACGAGAAATTTTTTGAAATTTAAATTTTGTCTATAACCAAAACAACTACAAATAATGAGACGACGACCCAGGTGTGCAGGATCGTGCACCAGCTAATTTAATACGTATTCTACAAGAACTTTTTCAAAATTAAAATTTTTCCAATATCCAAAATGACTCTCAATGGTGAGTCGAAATTTACATTTTGTCACTAACCAATTTTAAAAAAGTTCTTGTAGAATACGTGTTAAACTACCTGATGCACGATCCTGCGTATCAGGGTCGTCATCTCATCAATTGTAGTTGTTATGGTTATTGACAAAATTTAAATTTTTTAAAAGTTCTCGTAGATGATGTTTGAGAGGACCTGGTGCACGATCAGGCTCACCCGGGTCATCGACTCACCATTAAGAGTTATTTAGCGTGTTGAAAAATTTGAATTTTGAAGAAGTTCTTGTAGAATACGTATTAAATTACCCGGTGCACGATCCTGCGCATGCGGGTCGTCAAAACACCATTTGTAACTAATAATGTTACCAAAAAGAAATAATGTTTACAAAAAATAGATTAAAAAAAAACTTTTGGTAAAAATTAATGAAACTGATTTTTTTAATAATAATTCTGGTTTGAGGAACGTTTATAACAGGTTTTTACAATTAGTCGATACAATTAAATGGATATTTACCATCTAGTAACATTTTACTATAGAAGTGACTAGCGGATCAAAAGTGCAAGCTCAAAATGGTTATTTTTAAAAATTAATGAATTTTACTTTCAAAAATTTAGACGCGCGTGTTTGTATATTTTACCGCAAAACGAATTTTATAACAATGCAACAATTAAATTTTGTTTATGCTGTAAGTATATAATTATTGTAATCTATGTTTGAAAAATATCATGTACTGATACTGGTACGCGATAAGTTGCGTAGTTGTCGGACATATGAGTTAGATTAACAATCGGCATGCATTTTACATTGCGAACAATCTAAATCTTACTTCATTCGATCAGCTGGCGTTACTTGATTGATCCCATAGTGTTCTATATCTGCAACTATCTCAATACAGCATAATCGTAACTTTGACCGTTCATCATCCTTAACTCTCGCACTTTATTGTATGAACGATGTTTGTTACTTTAATTAGTTACGTGTACAGTTTAAATTTGAGAGTACGCGAGATTTGATATTTAAATAATTATTGTTTAATTTTTCCCAACACGTATTGTCCGGCGCCTTAACTCAGCGCGCTGCTCACGCGAAGCCCCTACGTTACAGATTGGTTCGATTCTCGCTGTTCGTCGTCATTCGAACCAGCATAGTTGAACGGAGCGAAGCATAGCGAGTATGTCTACATCGACGCACTGCTGTGTAGACGCCGAGATTTCGCGTATGAAAACATTGAATGGGTCGGGTTTCGCTTTGCCCGAATTAGCTCCGTTTGCTACTTCAATGTGAGCATTTCATACGTGTAATTGATCCGTTTTCGCATGATTAAAATCGCAGCTGATCGTTATTTAAACGAAGCGCGTCGAGTATTTCGAATCGTAAAAGTTCTATTTTACCGAAGCGCTGTGATCTAGCATTTCGATGCGTTACTGTACATCTCACAGAAAAATGCTCGTTTTTGGTGAAGTCAATGTACAGGACTTTGGGCTCATTATGCCTATTCTCCATGGATAAACTGTAAAGGCTGATATCTGTAAGTACATGGCTGAAAAAGGGACGTAACGCGCCATCTATAAGAAGTTTAAAGAGTTCTTCATACATAAAAACAATTAGAGATAAAGCCGGTTGCCGTGGAGCTAGTATGTCCTACTTGAATATTTGGAACTGATAAGTCGCTTAATCAAAGTTGTGGGTAATTCCAAAAAAGAGTTAGCTGCTGTAGATTCCCCTGTACTGAGCATCATTAAGGAAGTAATAATAATGTAAAAATTGTTGTAGGTAATTCATGCCCTAATTCCATTGGCAGAATTGATCGGATATTCAACTGTGTTGAGGATAATTACGTCTGGAAATGGTGCTTTTACGATGGAATTTAGTCACTACCAATCGATGGACAGTCACGTAGAACAAGAAACCATTAAAAAAGTTACTGGCTTTTGAATAATAGGTATTTCTTTAAATTTTAATATACAAAATTTATTTAACCTGTACACATTATGTAAATAAAATTGTTTCATATATTTAAAATATAAAATAGCGCGCTTACCTGCAGACACTCGCTCCAGAAGATCTTGAACAAGAGTTTTTCCTGTCTTTCAAATTTCGCACTGAAATTGACGCGCTCGCGTAATCAGTGGTGTTCGTACGCAGATTTCTCGAATATGCAAAATAGTTATCCCCGTGTATTTTTAGGTAATGTTAATAAAAAAATACGCAGAATCGACTATTATGTCCAATTTAAGGCTAAAATGTCTTCCACAAAAATTTAGCTACAATGTCCACTCCAGCTGCAGCTGTAAAAATGGCACACATTAAAATAAAACTAGATTTTTTGCTATTTTTTATGGATTTTGGTGGCCAAAAAATATCCCAGCAAGAAAAATTATGTGTCTCAAAAATCATGTGCGTACCATCAAAAGCAAAGTCAAAATATTATATAAATGGATTTTCTTCAAAAGTTATATGATGATAAAAAAAAATTTTGTTTTAAAAAAAGTTTCATTTTATTGAAAGAAACTTTTGTCTACTTTTTTCGCAAACTAATCTAATTTTAATAAAAATACAAAATAAAAAATCGTTTTCATATAAAATATTCGAAATTAAGTCTATCATTATTATAATAAGTTAACCCTTTTCTAACAAGTTGAATTAGAGAAGATTTTCAGAAAATATTTCTTGAATGAACCATATTTTAAATAATAATTTAATGAAAAAAATAAATTTTAAACATTTTTCGTGGTATATCCTAATATAATGTCGACTAAATTTTATGTAAGTAATGTCAGAGAGAGATACTAGTATTATTATATAAAAATAATATTGCGTCTATATTACATATATTACCTTACTTTGAACCAATCTCTAACTTGGTCACACGTTGTTCTCACATTTTGTTTGTATCTTACTCACTTTACAATTCTGTTCAATTAGGTTAAGTTGTATTATGCTTATTCAATCGTTCATGTAATTGGTGTCATCTTGAGAATTTAATGTTGTGATTACTTATCAATCTTTATTTTATTAGAATTTCTCTTAACATGTGATAGGCTTTGCATTTAACGAAGGAATTATTTTTTTAAAGTATTTTCTGAATTGGATCACATAAGAGAGGAGAATGAGATAGAGCGAGGGAGAGAGAGAGCAAACATTTGCACTCCTTTAGTTTTGCTCTTTCAATTAGTATGGGGAGGTAGGGACCCTCAAAATGTTGCGGCCAGGGTGCCCTTGTCGGGATGTGGGGGCCCTGGCTCCAAGGGATACCTAACCTGCAACGAAGATTTCCAAGTCCACTCTACTCAATCTCTGCCTTACGCGATTTCCACTCAACTCCTTATAGTACAGATTGATAACTCCACTTATTAACAATCTCTCACCATTAACAAAAACTTGCCAGTACTCAAGTCACTTTCTCGGGCAGCTACATGCTTTATCACCCAAGCACCATGATTTCCAATAGTCTTGACGACAGGTGGCGCGTCTATGTCTTCCTGGTGGACTTTGCAATTAGTAAAAACATGAGGACGCTTTGGAGAGACGGAACGGTCAGATTGCGAGTGAAATTCTTGGACAAGAGTTGTTGGGTATCTTTTGGAGAAAGAAGAATTGATTAAACAGATGATTAAAGATCAAACCATTTTTTGTGGGAAAAGCATAAACTCAGGTAAATGCATATCTTATCTTTTTCCCTACCATTACTTTTCTTTAATATAAAGTATTTGCAGTTCTATTAATTTATATTTCTTTGATTTATAGTTAATAAATAATTCAATGATAAATGTTTGCAAAGGGAAATGTTAAATGATGTTATTGTTCAGTATTCGCCTCCACAGAATCCCTTCTCCTGCGAGCCAATCGGAAATTAAATCTTCTTTTAACTTCAAGATTTAATTTATTTAAAAAAGATCTTTCAAATTTGTAACATAAAATAATGATTGAATTTCTGGTCAAGCATTAAGATTTATATTTTATAATTCACCCAGCGGCGTCTCGATAGGCGTCTGACGCCAAGCACCAGATAATGGTTTGGTCTCTTTCTTGCTAAAGTTTCTAGGACGTCGAAATGGCACTCAGTGTGGGGCCTTCCTACTGCGAATTCCTATATAGGTACCTATATACTATGTAGGAAGCTACTTATGATCTTAAATAGGAATTTATATATTTCACATATAGTTGCCGCCTATAGGAAATGACATAGGATCCTAAATCGGTTCTTGTATAGGACCCTATATAGGCTACCCTATATAGGCTAAGCGCGTGTCTGCTTGCTTGCTGCTGGTCGCTCGAAAATCGACTGCTCGCGACATCGGGGTTTTCCGCGATCTGTCGTTCGAACCCGAAGCGAGTCTCCGCAAGTGGCAATAACATACTGCATGGATTTTCGCTCTCTGTCAAGCACTTCTACATTCCGTCAATTTAAATCGCACAGAAAAATGGTAAATGCAATGTTATTTGTAAATTCACCGTCTCATGTGAATGCATTCCTCTATTTATCTTTGCGGCGTATAACATAGGTCAAATAGTTTCTAGCACAATACGCTGCAATTTTACAAATTAGTAATAATAAAGTTTTTGGGGCTGTTGAATTCAAATATGATGTTACTTTCAACATTCAAAATGGCGGATCCAACATGACAGACATAAAATATTTTAAAAGTTTGGACCTTGATAAAATTGGACATTATCAGGTTTTTGGGGTCACTGCTATCAAATTTGATGTTGGATTTTTGAAATTCAAAATATCGGATCCAATATAATGGACATGAATTATTTAAAATCTTTGGACCTTAATGAAATTAATGTTACTTACAAGCTTGGGGTTGATGATTTTAAACCTGACTTTGAAAATTAAAAATTCAGAACCTATGTATCGCCAATTATATCCAGATCCAAACATTTTTAATATTTTATGTCAGCCACATTGTATCCGCCATTTTGAGTTTGGAAAATCTAACATCACATTTTAATTTAGCGAGCCCTAAAATCTAAATACCACGAATTTTATTCACATCCAAACATATTTTCTGTTTCATGTCCGTCGCATATTGGCTCTGCCATTTTGAATTTTAAAAATCCAATATCACATTTGATATCAGCGAAGCGTTTTTTTTTTCGCCTGGCCATGAAGGGATTAATAAAATGGAGGATTCTGATGTTGATTTGTCGCAAGTTTTTGCAGATACAACCGATTGAGTCGGGGCTTGGGTAAGTGCTTTCGAAGACTGAAATCAATCATTTCTTGGAAAGCTTTGGGTTGGGTACAAAGGGAAATTCAGACAAATGCGTTTATCGCCTTGTGGGTCATGTTTTTCCACGGTTGGATGTAACTTTACCATCTACTATGGGAGTTTCATCTGGGAGTTGGCCAACATTTTCCTTTCAAACTAAAAGGCCCATAGGAGCATTCATGAACGAGACGGTGCAGAGTCTCAGTCTGATGGTACCCACGACCATAAATACTGCGTCGTTGAATTTCACTGAATCTTAGGTTAGTATGGGATATCCTCAGAGACATCAAACCCGCAATCCCTCAAATATCTGTTAGCAGGTCTAATTTACATCCCGCAGATTTTGTAAGTATAAACACTAGGGCTAGTGGTACTACCAGTTTTCCCTTTAACATGCCAGAGAAACAATATTCCCACAGTTTGATCGAATTCGATTTACCCAACCCTGGACTAAATGTTCCATAAGTCTCTTCAGTTAGTTCGTATCCTAAGCTACTATCTGAACAAGAAAAATTGTTAGTAAATACCAATAGTCCTTCCCGACCATTGGTTACTTGTACCGTTTTCAGAAGAGGGAGGCACCATCCGAAAACACTCCTTGAACTGCACCAAACCAAGCCTTTCAATGTTTTTACCCACCAAACCATAAGTTTTATTTAGATGGGTATTCGCGGTCCGAATGTTTATGAAAGTGGTCCGTGAATGGAAACTTTCTTTCAGTGGAGCAAGAGACAATAACGCGGAAGAAATTTTTAAAGGGCTTGGACATTACCGATTGGGTAGTGGTTTGACTGATAGATACTTGTGGCGTTGCCCAGTCTCTTTACCCACGATGATATAAGGTGGTGATTATATGTAATATTATATGATTATATATGCATAAAAAGAAGTGCACTTCAAATTAAACTCAAGCATGAGGCTAGACGACGGACTCAGGAACCGGACGAATGCATAACAGTTTATTTACAAAATATTTGATCTTTGTTCAATTTTTTCTAGTCACCAATATTATTACCAATATTATATATTATTACATCCCACCCCCTCTTGGAAATAATTTACTGCAAGAATTGGCTTATATAGCTAACCAATCGCTGGTTAGATCAGTAGCTGCAATCACTAGCGAGTCAACAGCAACTCTCCTTGATCCAGTTACCCAAGCATTCTCAATAGCTTTTTTGACCCACACAATCTTCAGGGTGTTAATGTCACTAAGAGCCGTAACCAGAACCGCAATAAAAATAGGCGGAAACAAACGTCTTAGAAAAGTCAAGCCATCAATACCTGTGCACATTCGGATTTTCCATCCGGATTATCGTTCTGCTACCCTTAGTCATTGTTGAGATATATGCCGTGAGGTTACCTTTTCAGTTTTTTTTTTAATTCCTATAACGCCGATATTTCCGAACCCGATAGGTTACAGTATGCCTATGAATATTCAGACAGTACATCAAAGTTCCTTGCTTGTATCAAGAGTTTCTAATCCGCAGAGTAATCCTAATTAACAGTCACAAGATAAAGATGTTATTTTTTAAAGATTAGGGAATAGTTTACCAAAGAGTGGGAACATTAGTTGTTTAACTTTTGGTAAATTGCCATCTCAAAGTAGTAAGAGTGTGTAAGTACGTCTAGATCCTTCGCCGTTTTACGGTTGTGCTAGTAAAAAACCAATTCAATCCCCAATAAAATGTGACGGCCTCAGGTAATTATTACCGGGTTTTAGTTTCACATGAGATCTACGTACAAGGTCATCCTCCATTTAAGAACTATTATCGGAAGTAATCTCTTAAGGCGTTAGAAGCTCATAGAAGTTCTGCTAAAAAGTCCGATAATGAATTTATACTATGCCTTGTTTTTATAAGGCTGAATGCTGTTGCGAAACAGGATTCTTATCCTATGTTCCTAAGATTAGTATGGGGTGAAGAATAGTAGATGTCTACAAACTGTTAAAAGTAGATTTTACCCCTGCTCCGATGTTATCACGACCAGACTTTACTCTACCTTTATTTTACAGACAGATGTGAGAAGAATTGGACTAGTGGCCGTTTTGAATCAGTTTATAGATGGCTTTTGAATCAGTTTATAGATGGCGCTGAACGAGTGATCGCTTGTGCCAGCCGAACAATGACTACCGCTGTGAGAAATTTCACGGTTACCGAACAAGAGTGTTTGACACTGATCTGAAAAATAAATGGTATGCAACTGAGACAGACGATCCCTGGTATCTCAGGCGGGTCAAGAATGTCAAAAAAATGACAATGCCTTTTTTTGAATTGAAAGTGGTGCTAAAAGCTGATGGTGCGAATGTACAGAAAGCCTTGGAAGTTTGTGTCGTTTTTAGGTGGGGAATGCCTGAGGTCTCTTCACAGACAAAGACACTGAGTTTATCAATAAGCTTATATCAATCGATATTGGGATAAAAATGTCCCAGATTTTCGGTTTGCTTAAAACACTACTATACATAATTTAATACGTGAGTCGCCAGCGCTCTTGAATTTTAGACAAGAGCCGAGGATGGGTAGTTCGTTAAAAAGACAGAGGGGATATTAGAAATTATACAATTACCCACGGAAGAGTGGGAAGATAGAACTAGATACTACTCGCATTTGCCTGTTTTTTTTTGTCCATCACTTAGAAATAGCGTCAGATCGTCAGGCAAATATTATAATCGTAGGAGACGAGATATCCGTTATAAATTCGGGGATTGCGTATGGCGTAAGACACATGTTTTATCTTCCGCGCCAGACTTAATTAGAAAGAAATTGGCTCCAAAGTGAGGCGGTCCGCCTGGACCGTCGTTTTGAACGTTTTGATATCTCCGGTTGTGTTTGTAATAAAGAGTAAGACAAAAAATAAAGGCAGGCTTCACGTAAACGATCTCAAGTATTAATGGCCCTTCGATGAATCCGCGATGAATGGGCCTCTCTTTCGTTCCAATTGGGACGCGACAGAGGATCCCGAAGTTCCTGGAGTCGATGACTCCTGAAGAGGGCAGGGCGAAGAACTCATCAACCCGCCAAGGACAAGCAGGTCATCCAGGAGTTCACAAGCCTGGACCAGAACTCAAGAGGCAAAATAGACCTCCAAAAAGAACCTACCTCGCGCGCCGATCCTATGTCCCCACACGAAATAAAACTGCCCGCCGTGGAAGATCATGGGTCAACCGGGACAAAACCGAAACGAAACCGAAACTGAGGACGCACAAGGTGAAGAAGGGGAAGAAGTTGCTCCTATCATTAGAGCTAATAGCAGATTCTCAATCGCACTATTCTGTCGTATTTATAAGTCATTTTTCAGTAGTTTCAAGTCGATTTTCGCCGAGAATAAATATTTGTGAGCACAATTCACGGATATGGAACCCTCCAATTAGTAATTCTCTTTAAATTTTTTATATAGCGGAAGTTGCTCTTTTATCTTATTGTATCGCTATGTGATGTTTCAAGTCACATTGAACAGCTGAATTGAACTGTTAAATATTGGAGAGTAGGTTATTAGGTTTATTTAATTGATATCATTTCAAGAATTCATTCTAGTGATTACTTATCAATCTTTATTTTCTTTTGTTATAATTTCTCTTAACATGTGAGAGGATTTATATTTTAAAGAAGTAACTATTTTTGAATAGAAGTATTTTCTTAATTTAATCACATCGATGTCGAAGGACACCATTTTGAGCACTTAAAACTAAAATTTTAATCGAGAACAAAAATCTCGATTGGGAGAGGAAAGGGGACTCACCGAAAACCAGCATCTCGATAGTGAGAGGCGAGGCGACTCGCCGAAAACAAACATCCTGATGCGATGCCGGGCCGCGAAACTTGGACCTCGACTGTACACCATCACGCTACGTGGAACCGAACTGGCAACTTTTTCACTCCTAGGTTGTTTCTCTCCCTCTCTTTAGTTCCAGTTTTCTGACACAAGTGGTGCCTCGACTTTCACATGAGAGTAGTGAATGTAAATGCATTAAATACCGTTATTTTGCTGGGTCAGCATGAACCCCATTCGCATGATGCAGGATCCTAGATTTCGATCAATTGTATAATTTCCGTTTGAGTAGTCACTTGGACTTTTCCCTCGAACTAAGCATTTGTCGTTTAAATCGCGTCATCCGTTCTAGTCGCATTCAATTGAGTGGGGCAAAGGCCTTAGGACTCTTGAAAGTCGAATTAATTATAAGATTATCATTTGAAACTTGGTGTAACTTTCCTTGACTTATCCTCTCTTTTTGCGTTACGACTTACTCACCTCTCTATCAGAGCTGTCGGGAAATTGAATCGCAGAGAATTATGTTTAAAATTGTTAATGGTTTGTTAGCTTAATTAAACAAATCCGGCGTCCTCCAGGCAATTTCTTGACTCATTCACGAGTCCAGGTTAAAGGTAAATTGAAATACAATTGAATAAAACAAAATAAATAATAAAACTCGAGTTATAATATGTGTAGGGCACCTATGCCAAGGGCTTCTGCTGAACATGGTGATAATGATTAATAGACAGTTGCGAACAATTATCCGGGGTGGTCCCCGAAGGAATAATCCCTAGAGGAGATATAACAGCCGCGTCGAAAGCGGAATGGCACCTGGGTGATGTGTCTTTAAGGGTGACTCTGGGTTACGGGGGACCTCTCAGCGTATGCAAACTTATCATTGCATGCACGGCTCTAAAAGGATAAAAGAACCTTTCCCTAGCTGCTCCTGGGCACAACAATAGCGGCGAACTGAAGAAACGCCCACATTGAGTGGACGAATAAACTCTAAGATTACTTGTTGAACTTCTACGCTGCCAGCATTACTCCTCTTCATGGAAAAGGCTTAATAGCTGACTGTATACCTACACCTGCTCACGTTCGAATAGTGGAAGATGAAATATGATAACGAACGGTCAGTCGGCTATTCGACTTTAAGTTATCTATAATTTAACTTATATAGTTATCTAACACGAAGTGTGTTAGTTAGGAAATCCTACATAAAAAATTCTCTGATTATAATCGAGCAAACTATAAAAAATACGCGATAAAATTGTTAGTTTTATCCTGATAATTCTGTATAGTAGAAAGTCATAGGGTACTTATATTTCTGCTAATATATTTTTTAAATGACAGTAAAGATTTTTGAAAGATTTTTGAGATTCGTATTACTTGTCGTCGCCGTACGTCCTTGCAAATTTCGATCTCCCGTAATTTGTGTAAAACAAGTTTAATTTTCTACATTAAAAATTAATAAGTCGTAGTCTGAACTTTTATTATAGCTACACGGCATTCCATGACCCATTTGCATTGGTCTTATGCTTTTAATTAATCTGAGTTTTTATTGATCAATAAAATAATTTATAAGTGGGATAGTTAACAAGCTTAATGTCGTGGCTACTTTGATTTTTATGTAAAGGATGTGGAAAAACGGAAGGATGACTTGAGTAATTTTTTAAGTATCTCGTGCCATAAAAGCTCGAAACTACTCTTATACGTATGCAGTTTTACATTAAGTAGTTTCAATTATTATGTGCATGTGAAACTCCAAGTTCCAAGTCGGTTACTAAACAATATAATTTATATTAATTTAACTTGGTCCTCGTTATTTTTTATTATGAAATTCCGAGGGCCGTGTAACTCTGTAGCAAGAGTTTAGTAATATCTACCTTCTCCCTACTATGTAACTATCAAACTACCCTATACCTATGATCGCCGTCCCTGATGGCCACGTTAGCGACATGGGAAACAATGTTTGATCCCTTATTATCATCTTATGTCACTCGGATGTAAATATCGAGTGGGGCTTCTTAGTTATATTTCTTAATTTTCGAATCATGCTTCCTATGACGTATAACACCTACATTACTTTTGTGTATACTATTCATGGCACTTAGTTATAAAAGTTTTTATATTATTTGCTGAATTACAAAAAATGTTCACTCTGAAAGAAGATCCCCTTTTCCCTTTACACTGTGGAATCGATTAGATTTCTTCTAGGTACGGTTGATGGTCTCTCATTTTCCGTTGGTGTATAAAGATCGTCGGTCTGCGTCTGTGCGGATCCTTTTCCGCTTTCCATTGTAATGTCCATGGAGTTGCGTTTTTCCTTACGGAAGTGCTTAGCGAGTATTATTACTCCTAGAAGGATGTGCAAGCGAATTATGTACGTTCGGAATCCGAAGCCAAGGATAAGTATGCTAGCATACACACCATGGATCAGGTTTTTTTATTTTCTTCTAATTTGATGTTCCAGGTTCATTTCGAAAAACTGTTGTGCCACTTGGTCCAAGGCCATTTTCATTTATTACCATAGTAGTTGTCAGTTGTGGATCTTGTCCAGGTAAACTTAGATCATTTGTCTGTAGTCGGCATCCAGGGGATATTTGAATCAATCCGATTCCGGGCAGTTTTATTTTGGTTGGTGATTGAGATGGGCATAAAATTTCAGCAGAAACTTCCACCAAGAGTGAGTAAATCCAACTGTTTATAGCGTTGATGCTTTTAAAATAATGTTTGATGTTTAATAATGTTTGATGTTTAATAATGTTTGATGTTTAATAATGTTTGATATAAAATCTGTACGCCGAAACATTTATGGGATTCCATGGTTGGATGTTGTAATAACTCCATTTCGCATGAAATGAATTTTGAACTCTCATATATGGGAAGGTTGTCTAGACAGAGCAAATGGTGCGGTTGCTTTTTGCAGAACTCTCTATCGTTTGGGTAATTAAAAGGTACGTTATTTGGGACTGCTCCATGGCAATTTAGGGCTATTCTGGACGAACATATGTTCGACCTGATCCATTTTTCAAGATAGGCTGGATATCCGGTAATGGATTCAACTGGTACATGAAATAATCTGCCCTATTTAATAAAGGGAAGTCTAACAGGACTTTAAGAATGCCATTATCGTATATTTATATAGTGGATGCTATCTGGATCAAATTTTCCACGCTCACTTTTGGTCCTGGAATTAGGAATTCGTATTTGGGAGCATGGTTTTGTATGTTCCTAAGATCTCATTCTAATCTCCTCCGATCGGGAGACCGTCTAGTCTCCCGATCGGAGGTAATTTTCTATTCTGGCTTCAATTGTGTGTAACATAGTAGACAGTGAGTGTTGGTATTCTTGCTTGGCAGCTGTTATTACGCTGCGCTTCTCTTTTTTTCGATATTTTCAGCATCATCATGTATCTTGTCCAACTGGGCTCTAATAATGTGTTTTTTCCCCGAGGTGAGACATATTAGTTATGTCGTTGTTGAGGTCGATGATTTCTCTTTCGGTCTGTTAACCATCGTCATAGGTTAATATCCCAGTCCTATAATGCCTCTTAAGAATCTTAGCAGGGGCATGTGACGGTGCGTTCGCATTCTTTCAGGTATTTTAGAGGTCGTTTTGTTTGTTTGGTAGCTCAATTCCTGGACTTCTTGTTTCAACTCGTTTTTCCATATTTTTCCATATTTTTCGTAATATATTCCTGTAATAATTGAGATCGACATCTTGATATAAGTACCTGTGGCCTTGCGCTGCCGTAGTGAGCATAGAGTGATCAGAACCAGTAACTTCCACTTGTTGAATTCTGTCATCCTTAACCTGGAATTTGACGCGAGTTAATTTGTTTATCTGCGATGGAGAAGTCGAACGCACACCATCATAATCGAATGCTTTATGGAATTTAAGGATCTTCAGTTATTTTATTTAGCTTTATTATTATTTAACTAGATTTCAACTGTTTGTGCAATTGATTAAAAATTGCATTGTTTTTAACTTCACGTTTCTTCCAGCACTTGAGCAGAAGGCTTGTTGGATCCTTTAGCAGTGACCCAGCAAGAGCTTATCTGAATGCTTCATGAAACGTTCTCCATTGTCGTTCTCCACCATTTTCTCCACCGACTTTCCACCTTTTGTATCGTATAAAACCTAAACCTTATCGCCTATTTTCCCATTTAGTGGTCGCGCTTTGTTATCACATCCGGCCTTAGATCGTAGCTTTGCCTGTATCTGGTTTTTACAGCGAGTTTCTAAATTTCAGTGCTTTAGAGCGAAAGAAACCTTTTTTAATGGTCCCAAGGGAGTATCTGTTATTAGCATGGGTATACGAGTACGACTGACGATTTTTTTTTCAGGGCAACTTATACAGCCTCGAATATATTCACAGATTTCGTCTCTCGCATACCAGGCCAAGTTTAGTGCTTCCTTATTCGTTGATAGGTTTTTATGTCACCCATGTGTCCGTCTATCAAACTAGTATGATATTCTGCTATTATTTTGGGTCTATTTTCTAGAGGGGGTACTTCCAAGTTTTCCGTGACATACAGTGATAGTAATATCACCATCCCGGAAAATTTCGGTTAATAGTTTGGCCATTTTGTTTTGTGGTAGGTTAGCGAATAGGTCATCAGAGTTAACCATATAAGTTGTTTGTTTGTCGCCTGCCAAGGTTAAGTGTAAGTTTTTAATTTCATGAATCACCTCGGTCTAAACAGTTGGATCTGAATGAGGTTGTTTTGCTACGATAGAGTAGGTTTGGAATTTACCACGTGAGGTGACTAACACTTGTCCCTTTTTCATTGATTTCCAAGGGTTCGTCGCTCTCTTCATCATCTGATATTAGCGATTGTACGTCAACGATTACTTCACTGGGCTGCCCGGCAAAATCTTGTTTTTCATTGCCGTTCTGTTCCCATGGCATGTCTTTATCAATGCCTGCTTGGGCTAGTCGATCCGCCATTTCGCTACCGTAAATGCCCTTGTAGCTGGGAACGTGGTTCCAAATTAGTTCGAGGTATTCAATAGCGGCTTTCATTTTTTCGAACTCCATTCGATTTATTGTTAGTTTATTGTCACTACTTCTCCAATCGTTGGCCTCCCACGTTTTAATCCAGTTTTTTTCACCTTCAATCAAATATCTGGAATCGGTAATAATTCGTAACTTACTTATTCCGTGCTTATGTGCTAGTTGCGTGGCGATTGTGGCTGCCTCCGTCAACGTGTACGTCTGCTATAGTATTGTTTGATGCTGGACTCCAAGACTGAACATCCTGTAGTTGGAGGAGCGTTCCTTGGATTTACGGTAGTTTGGAGTGTTCCCAGGCTTGGTATAACGTTATAATTTTTTCTAAAAACGGGCGCATCTGATTCACCAGAGTCCACAAAGTTGTTATTATCGGAGGATGAGCTACTTGGTTTGGCTACGTAAGATTAATCTGAATCTGCTTTTTCGGTTATGGCATTCACCCTATTTCGAGCTTTGTGTTTTTGTCTTGTTTTCTTTAACAGCTTGCTCTTTTTGGGCTTTAAAGGAACTGTTCTTAATAATAAAGGCTTATCATCGGCCGTGGGTCTTACGATACTTTTTGCTTCTCCTGTAACTGTAGATCCGCTTGATTTTGGATTGTCCGGTTTTCTTAACTTGTTTATCCTCTGGGAGGTAGTTGCTTTGCGTTAAATATCTTGAGAAGCGTCCTTTTGTCGTAAACGGATTATTGGCAAGATTCTACATGGTGAATATTGATCATGGATCACTAGTGCTGGGTGCTCCTGGGAGATTCAGGATATTTCCTTCAGGTGCCTCTGGTACGTCTGAATCTTCTGCTGATTCCGATTCTGTGGAATAATCTTCTGTATTAAGTGGGTTTTCTGAGAGTGTTTCCGCAAGTCTATTTAGACGGATGTTAGCGTCATGTTGCTCAATAATCTCTAAGTGTACAACAATATCGTCTAAATGGACGAATGCTTCCGAACACTGCATACCTTTTAATACCTTGTCCATCAATCTCTGGAAGGTTGCTGGTGCATTTTTATTACCCATGGGAGTTCTCAGGTATTCATAATGGCCTAGGGGCGTTGAGAAGGCTGTTTTGGCTCTAACATCTGGATGAGTTTCAGAATCTCCGATCATTGCGTCTGCATATTGTTTCTTTAAAAGGATATCTGCTTGTTCAACTGCTTTCTTTGAATGTCGATACGGTTTTTTCATGATAACCTTATCATCGGTGGTGGTGATTCGGTGTTGAACTATATGTGTACAAGATAACTTTTCGTCTCTTAATTGGAAAATGTCTGGGTATTCTTCTAACCAGCTGATAACTAATTTTTGTTCTTCCGGCGTTAAGTAAGAAATTCGAAGATTTTAAATTACTCTTTCTGTTGTAGAAAATTCGTTTTGTTTTTGGTTAAAAATTAGTTTTTTTAATTACAAATTTAACTATTCTATGTTTCGTTGAAAAATGATCTTTTTTAGTTGGACATTTTTGTATTTTATTGAATACTCGTTTAACTATTTCTATTAAAAGTTAGTCAACTATTCATCAATATTAATATAATATTTTATAATTATAATATTGACATACTCCTGAATACACCTGATAAAATATAACCTCAAAATCAACACATGAATGAAATTGAGAATCACGCGAGACATTAAAATTGCCAATTTCTTTAATTTCTTACAAAAGGGGATCAAGATATAAATAGAAGACCACCGAAATTTTCCGAAGCTTTTAGATCGGCAAGCATCGTGCAGCAGAAAACCTGAGAAAACCGATGTTCGAGTCGTGCATTTTCGGCTTACACAGGAACTTACAGTGGCAATCATGCACCTTCTGTTTTGCGGTTCCCAAACGGTAGGTATGATGGGCGTAAATTCCTAGCTCGATCTGGCAGCTCTGTTTTCATCATTCATGCCTCTTGGAATCCGAAAAATTGTTGTGTCTGGGTGTACAACACTGCGTGCGTGCGTGCGTGTGTGTGTGTGTGACATCACATTTTCTGCCTTATCAACCCTGGCGGACCGAAGGAACCGAATGGAGCCTCTACAAAGTACCCTTAAAGACCTCATTGGGCAGCGTTAAAAATTTTTAAAAAATATAAATCATTACCTACTGCTGAAGGTGACTTCAAGCGCATCCATAATAGCTCAAGTAGTATGTTGCGCTCGAAGTTTTAAAATAAAATTCTCTCTCACTTGCATCACAGCGTTGTTGTCTGCGGATTACACTGCGTGGCGCTAGCATCCAGACAAAATTCTTGAAGTTACCAACGGAACGCTTATTAACTGCTACTAAAAGAAGGTGCACTTGAAGTCACTTTCGGCCCATGTAAATGACAGGTATTTTATTTTTGAAAGTTTTTAACGCTGCAAAAAAAGTATTGCGATACTGCGTGAGTTTCTAATGCAAATTTTAACGTAGAATCCGAATTTCAACCATTTAAAAGTTGATTTTGCTGTTTTTTTTTTAGTATTTTAAAAAGGCACCGAATGGGGACCCAATAGGGTCTTTACGGGTACTTTGTAGAGGCTCCATTCGGTTCCTTCGGTCCGCCAGGGAAGGTGCTGCCCTCGCCCTACTACGAAGTCGAATTCAGGTTTTCTCATTCTTCGTAAAATATAACGGTAAAACAGTAGAAAGATTTTTTGAGGTTAGGAAGGTTTTACATGTACCACTCAATTTTTCAGATCTGAAGCTTGAGCCAGATTTTCTGTACATAGTATTTTTTTCATTACAAAAAAAAGTTTTCTCTAAAAATCAAATTTCTTATTTAAAAGAAAAACTATAATGAAATTTCAAGACAAAAAAGTACTGGAAATTTTTTTTTCTTTAATAAATATATACTTTTTTAATTGAAATAATCAAATATTTACACAAAAGAAACAACTTTTTTAAATTTTAAAGTTTGTAAACATTGTTGATAACAAGAGATATTTCGTGTTTCACTCGTGTAACAAACAACGAATTTTGCCGACGTTTCGTGAACATTGCAGTTCACTTCTTCAGGGCTGACCTGAAACTGAGGTATCAGGTTATGTTGTTCTTATGTACACTCTCTACGTTTCCTGTGATTCGCCAGAGCGCCCCATCGTGTGGACTGGTCGAACCTGGTTGACCAATCAAGTCTTCTTATTTAAAAAATCCGAGCGGGCAAAAAGCCAAATCGGAATGGTATTATATCCATTGTCCCTATTGGTGTTATTAGGGTGTTTTAAGATTTCGATTGTTTCTCTATGTTTTCTTAGAAAGATGTTGTGTGTTTTTGTAATGACTGTTGTTCTGTCAAATAAAATGTTATATCCTGTTTCGATATGATGTTCAGCTAGTGCTGATTGCGTGAAATGTTTAAGCCTGACTTTACTCTCAGGTTCCTTTTTACGTTGGCTCACCGCTCTTTCGGTTTCTCCAATATAGACTTTGCTACAAGAACAAGGGATATTATATATTCCTGGATCACTTAGGGGTGCCTTTTTGTATTTAGGGTTATTTAATAGTTGTCATATTTTCGCAGGTGTTTTAAATATGGTTTGGATGTTGTGTTTGTTGAGAATTCTTCCTATTTGTTTTATGACACCTTGGATGTAGGGTAGAGTGGTGGTCATTTTTTTCTCTCTTTCTTTCGTAGGTTGTGTTGACTTGTTTTTTGAGTGCATTTTCTTATTGTTTTATCAATTTATTTGTTTGCGTAATCGTTCTGTATTAGCTGATGACAGATTGTTTTTGAGATGGATGATGGTGGGAAAATGCATTTAGGTATCTGTTTGTGTATATGGGTTTCCTGTAAACTTCATGTCCTAATGTGTTACGATTTCGAAAGAAAAGTTGGTAAAAACAATCTGTCATCAACTCCCTTGTGTACAGAGCTGTCTTCATAATAGATAAAGATAACTTACAAAAGGAATTACAAAACGCTAACCAAATCCTAATGCAGACCGATTACACAAACAAACAAATTTATAAAGCAATAAGAAAATGCACATAAAAAAACAAGTCAACACAACCTACGAAAGAAAGAGAGAAATGACCACCACCCTACCCTACAACAAATAGGATTAAATGGGAACAAATAGGAAGAATTCTCAACATACACAACATCCAAGCCATATTTAAACCACCTGCGAAAATAGGACAACTACTAAATAACCCTAAAGACAAAAAGGCACCCCTAAGTGGTCCAGGAGTATATAAAATCCCTTTTTATTGTGGCAAAGCCTATATTGGAGAAACCGGGAGAGCGGTGAGCCAACGTATACAGGAACCTGTGAGTAAAGTCAGGCTAAAACATTTTACGCAATAAGCAGAAAATAAAAGTGTTTCGAAGAGATTTTTTTCAATCTTTCGGCAAATAAAATTAATATTTATAGGTCGGCCAACGTTTGTTTTCTTTACAAAATTTGGCTTACGTCTAATTTTGTCCAGTTGTTTTGACTATAGTACAATTTAGGTTTGTATCTTTGGGCGAAGAAATTCATTCAGTCATGATGTGATCCATGAGTGACAAAACGAAATCGAAAACAAAAAGAGTCAATTTATTCAGGAACAAGCTCTTTGAACAAAAATGACCTTGACCGAACCTTAAATACATATTTTTTTATTTTGACAAAAATCAGTCGTTATTTTCTTACAAAAAATAATTTGTGGGGATACCAAAATATCAAAAAATAAATAAAATTTGTAAAAACACTCCTAATTTTTAATACTACTACTTTCAGGTTCATTTCTAATCCTGCAACTTTATACGATTTTAATTTGTAACTAGATAATTTGAAATGTTTTAATCTAAAATTATCGAACATTTTCGATTCAAAAATTCTTACATATTTAAGTAGCTTTAAATTTCTAATTTTTCAATGTATTGAAGACTACAAATTTAAAATGTCTTAACTATTTTTGCTTGAAATATTTTTGAATTTTCTGTTCAGGCGACTGGATAGCACTTATTCTTTTATTACAAAATCACAATCAAAATTGTTTAAAAAAAGTTTTCAAGAGATTTAAAAAGCTTAAAAAAGGTCAGAGGTTTTACTGGTTCAATATATATAATAGAATATTAAATTATAGATTGTATAAATTACATTTGTGAAAAATAAATAAAATGTTTTAAATCATTTATATTTAAAACAAAAAATCTTTGAAATCAAGGTATATTTCAAAAAGAAAACTGAAAGTAGAGTATCGACTTTCAAAAGAAGTGATTTTGACCTAACCTATAAATTATAATTAAAATTATTTCTTGAAAAAAAGATCCTATTACTTCTTCACTCCATAATATTGATCAGGTTTCATGTAACCTGCCTAAAAGAGAGCTGTGTCCATATCGTAGGCATTTACCGAATACTGCACTAGACCTAATGCTAGGGCAATAGGCCTAATGCTCGGGCTATAGGCCAATAACTTTTAACATTACAAAGAAGAAGTTTTTTGAAAAGAAATTATTTTTAAAGGAATCTGTTATATCATCAGAGATGGTAACCTTACCGACAGTAAATCAATGCTACAAGCAATGAAGGCAGAAAATCTACACAATATCAATCAAGTTAAGAATCTTCAATAACAGAAAATGTTTAACGTCTTAATCAGACTAGATGGAAAATAATATTTTCAAATTAACATTATTTCCGGGAAAAAAGATCCTACTCCATCTTCAGTCCATTGGGAATCGAACCCAAAGCTTCTGATTTGCGGTCAGGTGCTTTTCCAGTTAAGCTATTATAGGGATTAGAATAAGAATTCTTAATTCAAGAAAATAACGCTGATTTTTAGCTGGGTGTTAATGGTATAAAACTAATTATTTAAAAATGAATCTGTTATATCATCAGCGAAATTTTACCTTACCGGCAGTAGACAATCCTCCAAACCATGAAGGCAGAAAATCCACAATATCGATCAAGTTAAGAATCTTCAATAACAGAAAATGCTTAACGTCTTAATCAGACTGGATGGAAACAAATATTTTTAAATTTAAATTAAAATTATTTTTTGAAAAAAAGATCCTACTCCTTCTTCACTCCATTGGGAATCGAACCACAAAACTAATATAACATATTCATTTTAAAATAATTACTTGTACCATTAACACCTAGCTAAAAATTAGCGTTATTTTCTTGAATTAAGAGTTCTTATTCTGATCCCTCTAATGGCTTAATTGGAGAAGCACCTGACCGAAAATCAGAAGTTTTGTGGTTCGCTTCCCAATGGAGTGAAGAAGGAGTAGGATCTTTTTTCAAGAAATAATTTTGATTTTAATTTGAAAATATTATTTTCCATCTAGTCTGATTAACCCATTAACGACCAAAGCTATCAATTTTATAACATGAGTTTGACCGCAAAATTTATGGGTATAATAAAAGAATAAATAATCAAAAGTACTGTTCCTTATGTTTTTGGGTGAGCTTAATTGAAATGCGTCGTCAAAGTTCGAATATTTTGACTTTAAAATTAAATATGGCGGTTTTTGCATACAAAAATAGTGAAAAATGTTTGATTTTTTATTTATAAATTTTTTTTCAGGCATAAAACGCGTTAATATCTAAAAATTTTTTCAACTATCGGTGCACTAAATTCTTAAACTTTAACAGAAAATTTAT
>NC_046661.1:65900651-65909821 GCF_010883055.1 Belonocnema kinseyi
TCACCCAGGTGCCATTCAGCTTTCGGCACGGTTTTCACACCTCCGCTTGGGGGTTAATTCCTTCGGGATCACCCCTGGACAATTGTCCGCGACTGCCTATTTGTTTTTGTAACCATATTCAGCAGAAACCCCTGTTACAGGGACCCTCTATCCGCAACCCGAGGACGCGTTCGGTGGCTTTGTCATAGGCCCTTCGGTTTGATTCTAGAGGAATCAAAACCGAACCGAACTATATATATATATATGTGTGTGTGTGTGTGTGTTTTCTTCCAAAATGGCGCACAAAATGCAAAAATGTCTCAAAAACTGTTTTTTTTTCATCATCGTTGTTTTTCTGTAAAAACTTCAAAGTTTAAAAAAAAGTTCCAAGAATAATAATTCTTAGAATTAGTCAAAGAATATTCTGCAGTTTAAGAATTTTGTGCACCGATGGTTGAAGAAATTTTAAGATATTAAAGCGTTTTATGTCTGAAAAACAATTATAAAAATAAAAAATAAAACATTTTTCACTATTTTTGTATACAAAAACCGCCATATTTGATTTTTAAGTCAAAATATTCGAATTTTGACCACGGATTCGAATTTAGCTCACCCAAAAACATAAGGAACAGTACTTTTGATCTATTCATTGTTTTGTTATACCCATAAATTTTGCGGTTAAACTCATGTTATAAAATTGATAGCTTTGGTCGTCAATGCGTTACGACGTTAAGCATTTTCTGTTATTGAAGATTCTAACTTGATCGATATTGTGGATTTTCTGCCTTCATGGTTTGGAGGGTTGTCTACTGTCGGTAAGGTAACATTTCGCTGCTAATATAAGAGATTCATTTTAAAACTATAACTTATAATGAAAATTGTGAAAATTTAAGCAATAAGTCTGTATTCTGAAAATGAAGCAAATTTTAAAGTTAAAATTCGAGTTCCTAAACTAAGGGCTTAAAAATATGAAAATTTTACAATTAGTGTATTGTAAATTGTATTGGTATCATAAAAGAGCATAAATCGTCTTTAAATTAGTTTTTAAATTTTCGGGCGTTTACATTTTTTTACATAGCTACAGGTAAAAAAAAGTCTACACAATATTTTCGGATTTTAATAAACTATTTTCTGATAGAAAATTGACCCCATTTACCAGTGACTGAAATGCATTAGGGAAAAATCGCGAAGACCCAAGAATAAAAATGGGATATACAGCAAAGGCAAACAATTTTATTTCAGAAAATTATTGTTTGTAAAAATAAAAATGGTATTGTCCTGTAAGTTAGAACCCAAAAATTAATATTTCAATAAAATAAAAATTGTTCTAAATATTGTGCTAGGTTCGCGACTTTACACTGAGAAAAAATACTTCTAAATCAATGAAATGTTGGTTTGAAGCATCAAACAGTGCTTTCGCGCTCGGTCAAATGCATATACACGGTGACTCATTTTAATCTATAATTCCAAAGGGGGGCAGTTGCATGTGTCTGAGAAACGACCAGATGCCCTTTTCTGAATTGTCTTGGTTTTTCGGGGTAGACAAACGTTCAAGATGTTACACAACAGTCGATGAAATGTTAAGGTGTACATAACCTTGACCATCATGACCTTCAAGTTAATTTTCATGGTCACTTGAAGGTTCAGACGATTTTTTTTAGATTGAACTCTGTGTCCGGATCATTTCGGATAAGATGTAAAGACTTTGGCTATGTCGTTACAAAAGTGACAATCTTGACAATGTCAGTTCTATGTGATTAGTTACAAAAACAAAGACACGTTGTCCTTACTTTTAGCGTTATCCAGAAACAACGGCGCGGACGTAGTAAATTCTGTTTCCTTTGGGGTGCTTTCTTGTCATGAGTTAACCTTGCCTCTCACGTTTCCGGTGGATGGTTAACGTGAGTCCCCTTGCCTCTCACAATTGCTACCAGTGTTACAATGAGCCACAGAGTAACTGTTCGAAGTGCTCTCCATTGACTTGAAGATACAAACGTAGACGTCTTTCAAAACCGTCCACAGTTTTCAGCAAAGTTTCTCGAGAGATGGCTGCGCAAGTTGCCCGAATCTTTTCCATCAGATTGATCAGATTAAAAGTTAAGTTAAAAAAATCACGCACCATGAGTGCAAAATGTGGCGGAGCACCATCTTGTTAAAGCCACATTCTTTGTCCAATTAAATAGCAATTTACTATTCCGCACCACCCCATAACACTACATCGATTTTGATGATCCATCGGTCTGTACCAGTGAGCTTAAAAGGATTTATGTACGTCCTGACCGATCGCAGTGTAGTGGCACGCATTTGTTTTTCGTTAGAGCGGTTGACTAAATTCACACTCCATCGCGAGGCATTTGTTTCTCTGATATTGATGCTTCTTTCCGGCCTCATTAGCATTTCGTGTTAAGCTTTTTTGTTTATTGAAATAATAGTCTTGTTCGGAGCTTCATGCAGTAAAAATATATTATTTCAAAATTCGAATTACTGCCGATTTCATATTTGTAATTTGAATCATTGAAAATGAGAAGAAAAAAAATGAAGTATTGTCAATTTTTGTGATATTTTGATAGTTTCCAAAGAAATTTCGCAATATAGCTGATTACTTACCTACTGAAGTCTTTGATATGATACTAATTTTAGGGGAATGTCACGTTAACTACGCCGCTGCATCAAGACTTTACGCTGAACTGTTTCCAGACAGAAGACATCCTACTAATTTAACCCGAAAACCCAAGACAACTCAGAAAAAGGGCATCTGGTCGTTTCTCAGACATTTGACCTTAATTTTTTACCTTTCCAAGGTCACAAAAACCATTTTTCCACAGATCATTTTTGACTTAAAATTTCCCGAACGCAAAAATAGGGATTATAATCCTCATTATAGTCCTCAAGGTTAAAATTGATGGTACAGTCAAATGTTCCCCTCGGTCCTGGTCAATCTTTGTCGGAACCATTTCTTCGTAGATAAAGCATTTTAGAAGATATTTGGGATTATAGGTTAACTGTACGTGAAATTTTGAGCAAACGATATGTCCTATAAATCGATAGCATCATGCTCTCAAGTTTGAAGTGCGATGCTATCGTTGCAACAGTAGAAAAGTTCAAATTTATAGTACACTGCCATAATCTATTAGCAGAAATTTCAGATGCAAAGACGGAAAATATTGATTCAAATGCAAAACGCATTTGTTTTCCAGAAGTTAAATTTAAAGAATTTACACCTTCTTTAACCACTTGCACATACTTCTTCGTTTTCTCGTATTTTTATTGAAATTAATTCTTAACTATATACTCCATACATTATTCTAAACGAAACTAATTGTTGACTTTGGTTAGAGAAGACGTATTACTTATAATTAATGAGAAACTCACTTTATTAAAATATCCGTAATCGCCGAGAATCGAACGCATACACCGCTCGCTTAGAATCGCACGCCCTATCCCTAAAGCTACGACGCCACGCTAAGGACGATATCATAAATACTGATGACATTCATTCGACACTTTTGAACTTAAAAGGGAAATGCCTCCTCTGCAGCATTGACTTTTTGATTAAACTATCTTCAATCGATAGTATGTAAAAAATAATTAGACACGTAATAGATTTATTGCTTTCACGATGATTCATTTTGATAAAAAGATATATTTCGGGTTCCGATGGTGTATAAAACTACGTTTTGTACACGATTGGAATCCGAAATATCTCTTTTTATTAATAAGACACGTGTCTCGGCTTCTTTGTAAGGGCACTCTCGTCGGCTCCAATTATGACATGTCCGAATTTTGAACTCCCCTTTGTGTTAAAAACTGACGCCAGCAGTTTTGGCTCAGGTGCGGTTCTGACACAAGTAATTGAGGGGGATGAACGAGTGATTGCTTTCGCAAGCCGTACGTTATTGGATACCGAACGGCGATATTCCCCTACGGAACAGGAATGTCTGGCATTAGTTTGATCTATCCAAAAATTTCGTCATTTCCTGAAAGGTTTTAAATTCACGGTGATCACGGATCATAGCAGTTTGCGATGGCTGCATAATTTGCATAATCCGACTGGTCGTTGGAACTACTAGAGTACTGGTTTAAAATAGTCCATCGTAAAGGTGCTTTACACCATATACCCGACGTGCTCTCACTGATGTATGAGGATGTGGAAGTCGCCGAGGTGTTTGGAGCGGAAGTAATTGACGATCCGTGGTATGCCCGTCGAGTTAGGGATGTACAAAATTTCCCTAGAAGGTATCATGGTTGGAAGGTTCTAGAGGGTAAACTATATGCATTTAGACCAAACCCTCTGATAGGCCCAATCATAGAAGATTCAGAAGCGTGAAAATTAGTGGTTCCGGTCGATAAGCGGCAGCAGGTGTTAACTAACGTACATGATGTACCTCAGACAGGTCACTTAGGGGTAGAAAACACCTATGCTCGAGCTGTCGTCTCTTATTATTGGCCTGGAATTTTTAAGGACGCTGTGAACTACGTGGAAGGGTGCGACAGTTGTCAACGCACTAAGGTTTCACAACAGGTTCGTCCTGGATTAATGGGCAAAAGTGTAGTAGACCAACCCTGGGCATTGGTGTCAATGGACTGCATGGGGACTTACACTCGTAGTAAAGCAGGTAACTGTTATGTTGTGGTCTTTCACGACTTCTTCACTAAATGGATCGAGTGTAAAGCCCTGCGAGCAGCCAACGCCAAAAATGTGGGGGAGGCTTTGGAGGACCTGGTTATCTCGAGCTAGAGTAAACCTGAGGTAATCCACACAGATAATTGAACGGAGTTCGTCAATAAAATAATGAATGAATTAACCAGATTTTATGGCACCCGTCACTTCATGAGACCTAGAAATCATCCTCAGTCTGATCCAAGTGAACGGATGAATCGGGTATTGAAGGGTATGATCTGATCATTCGTGGGTTCCAATCAGTAAGAATGGGATGTTCATCTCCATGAATTTAGGTTCGCCTGCAATACCGTGGTCAATACTACCACAAAAGTGAGTCCAGCCTTTTTAAATCGTAGGAGGGAATTGCGACAAAAAATAAGTCTCCGAGGAGAGGTGGAGAGTCCTGATAATATTCCCGAGTGCGATAGACAAAAATGGATAAACCGTATGGAGCGCCTAAAAGAATTGGGAGACCTTGTGACGTTTCATTTAGAGGAGACTCACGAGAAACAAACTCGTTATTAAAACCAATCGCGATATGATTTTAAATATCAGGAGATCGGATTTTGAAGCGCTGGACGATACTATCCTCAAAGGAGAAGAGAATATCGGCTAAATTAAATGTTTTCATGGTCCTTTCCGCGTTATGGGAGTACGTTCACCTCTCGTATATGAATTGGCTAAAGATAGTGGGAGGCCGCTCGGCGCTTTTCATGTTAAGGATCTCAAACCATTCGTATCACGATAGGCGGAGTCATTATTTGGTTTGGTTTTCTCTATTTTTTTATTCTCGTTCTTACATTTGTTAGGATTGGTTTTGTTTGCACAATGCATGGAGATTGGCATGTTTTAATTTATTTTTTTAGGGGACGTTATCGCTGTTGGAGTACCATGGGTTCAAAGAGCCCTTCATCGACCCTAGGGAGGTCCAGTATGCGTTGGAGACCGTGCAGAGGGGTGATTTCACTTTAGAGGGCGTAGCTCTGAACCCCAACAGTCAGCGCATACTTTGAGAAGTAGTCGAGGGTATCGTAGTCTCTAGGCCGGAGCCCACGCCAAGACCAACTTCCCTCATCGATCAGCTCTGGGAGAAGGCAAACAGTTTACGAGTTCGGCCCCGTTGTAGCCAATCCAATATTGGCAATGAAGAAGCCAGAGAGGAGTGAGGGCGGTTTACTATCTACGCCCTAAGGAGAATGGCGCTCTCAGATCTGGGGAGCTGCCCTTTTCCCTTGGAGAGGATGAGGAGACACCAACGGAAGTTGGAGGAGACTTCGCGGGGGCGGTCTACGTCGTCCGAAGCGGACTAGAGGGACCTTCCTTAGCCGGTCCGGGATGAGCCTTCTTGCTTCGTCCAGGAGGATCCTTCCCGTTCGGTTCAGGGAAACCCTTCACAACTGAGGCGGAATGACTTTCCTCGAACTTCCCGGAAACCGTTTACTAAATTTTTAAATAAAATTTTTGTAATTTATTAAATCGTTGTGTTAAGGGTGATGGTTCAATCCGACTTTGAATTTTTTAAATAGGTACGGCACTGATTCCATATATTTTTTTTCCGAAGGATTTGTGAACGAAAGAAAGAAAACTTGTCGAATATCTGGGGTTTTGCGAGATCCTCGGATCAATAAAATGTTGAAAAATCCAAAAGTTTGTTGAGGAAATGATTATTTTCCCGACAAATATAAATTTTTCGAAAGATAGAAACCATCGGGTAGCAGACCGCAGCATTTGAACGATTAGAATCGTTTGCTCATTTCTTTTTGTACTCACAATTCTGACATAATAGAAGAATTCTAGAGATCAACGGCTCATCCAAAGGGCCAGGTGTTGATGATGGTGTCCCCAAATTTTGCGAAATACTTTGCGAAATGGAGCAAAAAGCAGGGAGACTGACATGCCCTGTCTGTTTATGTAACTGTATTGGATAAAACCACCAGGCTAGCTGTTACCTTCACTCTATACGCGGAATCGAGGCGCCCTTCGTTATCGATCGTGGGTCAATACTACAATTCTCAAAGGGGAAAACTTCTTCTGGGACATTGACTTTTTGATAAGACTATCATCAATCGATATTACTTCAAAAATAATAAGACACGTGTCCCGTATTTTTTGGTCCCTTGTAAGAACTATAAGTATGACGGCTAACCACGCTGCCGTGGGTTCGACTCTTTTTCTCTACTTTTTTTCTTCGTATTGTAAACATGTCAAGTAATAATTTTTAATGCTTCCACGGCGAATAAATTATTCTTTTGAAAAATATTACTGAGAAATAAATAACCAAGGGTGCAGAACCTATACCCGTTCACGCGCATGGACGAAAAGTGTCTGCATGATATTTATTTCCCAGTAATATTTTTCAAATAAATAATTTATTCGCCGGAGAAACATTACAAATTATTATTTGACATGTTTACAATACGAATGACCAACGGAGCTTGATGGGAGTCCATGCGCGTGAACCGGTACAGGTTCTGCACACTTGGCTAATCTGATTTACACGCTCATAGTTCTTACAAGGGACCAAAAAATCCGTCTGCTACCAGCAGGTTTCTATCTTTGGCAAAATTCATATTTGTCGTGAAAATAATCATTTCGTCAACAAATTTTTTGATTTTTCAACATTTTAATGATCCGAGGATCTAGCGAAAACACGGATATTCGACATTTTTTCTTTCTTCCGTTGTCAAATCCTTCGGAAAAAATATATATGGAATCAGTGCCGTACCTATTAAAAAAAAATCAAATTCGGATTGAACCAACACCCTTAAATCACTTAAAAAGACATTGAGTATTATTACAGTTAAGTATAAAAAAATTTAATTAGGCCGCAATCGACCAGAAAAATAAAAGGAAAGGACACTTATTCAGCCAATAAAATAAATGTGTAATTCAACTGAAATTTTCGAAAATATAAGTGTTTCTATTTACATCACAGGCCTTTTTGTGTGTATTTTTGTGTTTTTTATAAATAAATAATTTTTTATTTAGAAATATATATTTTTTTATTATAAATATATAATCGTTTATAATTCTACATTTTTATGATGAGCAGAAGGGATTTAATACCGAAATTGAAAACAATTATAAATTAGGTGATATGTAGCGATGAAAATAGATTTTTAAATTTTTTTAAGATATGCATATGCGGCTCTACAAATGTTGAATCTAACATCGTGTTCCCAGATAGCATAAGAGTTTGCGGCAAGCTTGCCTAAACCTTGCGATACAAGGTCCGGCAGCTTGCATTGCAAGGTTTAGGCAAGCTTGCCTCAAATAAGACAATGCCCGCCATACTGCAAGATTGAGGGACCATTGCCATGGGAATCTTCCTGCAAGCTTGCCTGCAATTGTAAGAGAACATTGGAGGAAGATTCGTGGGCAAGTTTTACTACAAATTTCTTTTTTTAAGTACCATACATCATACGTTTTTGTGTACACGTAAGACGGTATTCTCGTAGAACATTAAAAAACTACTGCGCAGCCACAGGTGCCATGCAAAACTAATGCGCAATGGATCAAGTTCAAGATTAACAGGCAACCTTTTCTCAATATTGGTTCGCAATAATGCCACATGACGAGCATTTTCTTATTTGCGGAAAGCTTGTCTGAACCTTTCGAAACTTGCAGGACAAGATTTAGGCAAGCTTGCTGCAAACTCTTGTGCTATCTGGGTTAGTTCTCAAAAAAAAATTTTGGGACATTCTTTACGTCTTTTTCGAAAATTTCAAATGAATTATCAGAAAGTAATGTTGAAAAACTGGTTCTGGAAATAAATAATATTGAAATAATACTTTCGAAAAGTATAAGATACGCCTAGCTTTAAGTTTTCATCATACCCACAATCTAAACGACGCTTGTTTCAAATATGAACATTTTCATGCACTTTTGTCTGAGTAGTTCAAAATAAATTTTATACTTTCCTCTACTGCTTGAACTAATTATTTTAATATTTTAATACTATTAATTTCCATAATTATTTTCCATAATTTTTCCTATAATAGCGACAAAATTATAAGAAAATCATTATAGCTATAGGCTTTTTTAATGATTTTCCTATAATAAATTGTCATGAAGGGTAACATGAAAATCAAATCCATAATTGTGTCATTTGTTTTTTATATTTCATATTTATTACATAATAAGCATCTATCGTTGCTTTTTCAAAAGGAAATTTATAAGTTCATTTAAAATCCGTTATTTTGCCAAAAATTCATTTTTACTATTATTTATTTATGAATCCTATTTTTCATGCCTTATTACTACCACACTTTAAATTTATTTTACATTTTTATATTTATTTCTGGATTCGATTAACTGCGATTTATAATCTTTAATTGCTTTATTATTATTTCATTTCCTTTTTCTATCCTTATATTTCTAAAAATGGATTTTATATTACAAATACATTTTTTTATCAAGGATCTTAAACACTTATTCCGAACTTCTTTTTGAACACGTGTACTGGTTTATGCATTATTTTTTTATACTATTCTTCGGAAGTCTTAATAGATTTTGCCTATTTGAAATT
>NC_046661.1:65909921-65920198 GCF_010883055.1 Belonocnema kinseyi
ATGTTGAGAAATAAAAAAAAAAAAATTCTTAAAAACGTTGTTTTTCTTGGTCAGGCCGGAAACTTATCAATCCACCCTCGTATACATATATATATATATATATATATAGGGTGTCTAAAAAGTCCCGGGACGGTTGGATATTTCCTCCGGTAAAATATTTTTCAAAAAAGTGAAGGTCATTCCTGAAGTAAATTTCAACGAGAAATTCATTGGTGAGCTCTGTATTGATCTTGGTGATGATCTTCAAGGTTTTTTCCAATCAGTTTACGTTTACGTTTAGCATTATCCAGGAACAAAGACGTGGACGTAGTAAATTCTGTTCCCTTTGGGGTGCTTGATTAGCGTGAGTCCCCTTCCCTCTCACGTTTCGGGGTGCTTGATTAGCGTGAGTCCCCTTCCCTCTCACGTTTCAGGGTGCTTGATTAGCGTGAGTCCCCTTCCCTCTCATGTTTCGGGGTGCTTGATTAGCGTGAGTCCCCTTGCCTCTGACGCTTCAGTGAAGATGTTCGAACTGAAAACCTTGAGCTTTTTGAAAAAAAGCTATGCGATTGTAAAAATGAGTTACAGCATTACGAATCATCTCCCTATCAATCAAAGTAGCCTGTTGCAGAATCCGATTCTGCAGTTCGTCTAAGCTTTGCGGTTGCCTTGAGGATACTTTGCTCTTTAAATAACCCCAAAGGAAATAGTCGAGAGGCGTCAGATCAGGAGATCTAGCAGGCCACTCGATTTCACCCCTTCTTCCAATCCACCTTTGAGGGAACTAAGTATCCAAATATGCTCGAACCTCCATACCGTAATGAGCCGCTGCTCCGTCCTGCTGGAACCAAATATTTTAAAAATTATTGCCTGTAATCTCCCTTATTCGGGCATTGAGATTACCATCGATGAAGAAAGGGCCTATCAATGTAACATTCAAGATACCGGCCCAAACATTAATCTTTTTTGGATATTGTGTGTGACTCTCCAACATCCAATCAGGATTTGTGTCGGACCAATATCTGCAATTTTGCCTGTTAACTTACCCTTTTAAAGTGAAAGATTCATCTAAAAATACTGTATTGTACAAGAAAAGAGGATCTCTATCAATTCTGTCCATCAAAACTTCACAAAATTCAACCCGACGATCAGGATCGTTTTCATTGACCTTTTTCACCAGATGAACTTTGTAACGATGGAAATTATTGCTTTTTAAAATATTTCGCACTGTCTCGCGTGCAACGTCACGCTCATCACTAGCTCGACGTAAACTAAGGTGTGGGTTTTCAACAAATGCTTGGGCTATGTCCATCTGCATCTCCTCAGATCCTGCAGATTTTGGCCGACCAGTTTTCTGAAGGTCCTTGGTAGATCCATGATTCATAAAGCGCCTAATAGTTCTTTCAATTATTGATTTTGAGACAGGATTTAACCCTTCTCCATTTCGAAAAGTGCGATTAAAAAGCAAACGAACTTGATCATAAGATCGAACTCGATCTCCCCAACCACGCATCATTAATACAGATACTCTCTCTCGTTCCGAAAGTTTAGCTTGCACCATAATAATCTTTTAGCGAAAGATAGTAAGTATGTACTCGTAATAAGTAAATTTAGTTTCGATTCGTAATATTCGTTTGGAAAACGGTATAGGTCTCATGATATCGCCTTAGGTATTGACTTAGGTATCGAAAAGCGGTATAGGACTGTGTAACTCTTCGGGGAGGAACAGAACTCTCACTAAAACACCTGGAACTTTTAATGAAAAATTTCCTTATGATTTTGCAACATTCAAACGCTGTAACCAAGATCAATACAGAGCTCACCAATGAATTACACGTTGAAATTTACTTCAGGAATTACACTGACCTCTTGGAAAACTTTGTTAATTTCAAATAACCTCTAACTGACCTTGACCGTTACAATTGACCTATGACTTGGGTACGTACCTGAACGTCGAATTTTCCGCTCTATCGATTGCAGATATAAAAAAGGGGGTTTCCATTTAAAAAAAACAAAGTTGACCTTCTAAAAGCCATGAAGGTCAACTTCAAGGTCAAAGTGAAGGTCACCATTGAATTCCTTGTTGAAATTTACTTCAGGAATGACCTTCACTTTTTTGAAAAATATTTTACCTGAGGAAATATCCAACCGTCCTGGGACTTTTTGGACACCGCGCGCGCGCGTGTGTTTGTGTGTGTGTGTATGTGTATGTGTAACATATGAGAATATAATTAGAAAAATGGCAGGCCCTTTGTTGCCCATAAAATAATCTTTTATTAATTTTTTCATTAATTTTCTCTTATAACTAATGCATTTGGCAGCAAGAAGCGCAACAGCGCCACTAGCGGATTAGTTTGCGGCTTGCATCAAACTTTAGCCAGAGCTCCTGCACGGAAAGAAATACATTGCCAGTCGGCGGCATGACATATTTCGGAGACGTTTTTAAAATAAAAGAAGAAAAATGATGGAATATTGTTTCGTAGTAGGGTGTAAGAAACACATTGCTGTTCACCCAGGTACAAGACGTGCTGGGCCTAGTGGTCTGTCAACAAGTAAACTTATTATATTACCAAAGAGCAGTGGGGAAATGTGGATAAGTGTTTTGCGTCGTGAGTCTTTAAGTGCAAGTCTGATTGGGTGCCTTGTCAGAAATTAGGTGATTAAAAAGGAGCCGCTCTAAAAAGGCAAAGTTCACTGCCCTATTTGCGAAAAAGGTTATTTGTCATAGGGGAATATAAATTTTGCTTAAAAATCCTTTTAATTAATTCAAGATTCATAATTTTATTTAAAAATTCATTTATTTGGTCATGAATACAAGTATTTTATTTGAAAATCTTTTTTTTTGTGAAAATTTGATATCTAACTGTACACATAACTTTTTCACTTTCGGGTCAAAGTGTATCCCTTTTTGGTTAAAAATTTGTATATTTTGCTGTAAAAGTTGTCTTTCTTTATAGAAAATTAATCATGTTAGCCAGGGAAAATAAAAAATGTATAAGCATAAGGTATAAATAAATCAATTCTTTAAGTGGGTATTTTTTGCCTTTTTGTATCAAGAAGAATCTTAAATTTTCGTAGTTCTTTGAGACGCAAATTTTTGTTATATGTCATAGGAGAATATAAATTTTGCTTAAAAATACTTTAAATTAATTCAAGATTCATAATTGTATTTAAAAATGCATTTCCTTGTTCAAAAATACAAGTATTTTATTTGAAAATTCTTTTGTTTTGTGAAAATTTAATATCTAACTGTACACATAACTTTTTCCCGTTGGGTTCAAAGTTAATCCCTTTCTGGATATAGGTTTATGTAAAAATACTACTTATTTACATTAAACTGGGGAAGAAGAATGCAATGTTTAAACTTTATAGTAATATCACTTGAGTTTTACGATCCTGCGAGCCATACTAGGTACAGTCTTAAGGCTAAAATGTGAACGATTTTTAGTGATTTCTATCTCCCCTAGGTGGCGTCTGTGTTGATGCTTGTGTGGTAGAAGGGGAAGATCAGGAATATAGGAACATGGCGGAAATGTAAATAACAAGTGAGTGATTCTACATATTAATCTCGTCTCCAAATTATTTACATTTTCTGTTTTAAACAAATTTACATTATTTTAATTTTTAAATTGAAAAAGAGAATGATCTGTTCGGAGTGGTACTAAAAAATTATTAAAAAATATATTATAATTTGCATGGTATGGTTGGAGAAGCGGGGTGGAGGGGTTGCCTGAATAGAGGACTTTGTTCTATCTCCACTAGATGGCGCTACTTCGTTACTTTACCAAAGATATTAGGTCCTAGATACGGCATGGGTCAGTGGTGGGGACGGACGATATATATATCTAACTACATTTTCGACTATATCGAGGTGCTGCCCTCTTCAACTTTTCACCGTTTCTATGGCAACCGCATCCTCCAAGCACGTCAGCGGGCGTGGTGGGGCCGGGGCGCACACCGAAAGTTGTTGAATACCAAACTGAAGTCTGAACGTGATTTTTTGTTTCTCGTTCTCGCGTTCGCCTTCGCCATCACTATAGCAATCTTTGCTATCGTTGAGTCGATTGGCTGGCTCTGTACGGCCTGTACGCTAAAAATGTTATGAACACTGATTTACCTAATTATATTCAAATTAAAGAGAGCCTACAAATATTCTATTTATTATTATTTTAAATTTTCGAGACAATAAATAAATGTAAAAAAATTCTTTTCGTACTTTAGAATTTTAGTTAAATTTCTAAACTTATTTTTAAAAACTAAACTTAAAATTTAAATGAAATTAAGGTAAATTAAAAAATTTAATAAAATTTATTTTAATTCTAAATTAAATAAAATTTAGTTGAATTTAAAATTTAAACAAAATTTAGCTAAATTCAACATTTAAATTAAAATTAGGTGAATTTAAAAATTAAATAAAAGTTTAGATAAATTAATTTCTCGTCTTGTTTCTTTTCAAAGAGAAATTTTCTAGATATTAAGTAAATAAGTTTTAAAACAATTCTATTCGTACTTTAAGATTTATTGTAGTGCAATTTTAAAAATTATTTTGTAAAACGAAATTTAAAGATTGAATACAATTTAGATCATTACAAAAAGTGAATACATGTTAGTTAATTTCAAAATTTAAGTAAAATTTAGTTGAATTTAAGTAAATTTCAGTTAAAATTGTGGATGTTGAATGGTGTTAAATGGTGTTAAATTTAAGTACAATTTAGTTCAATAAAAATAAAACTGTCGTTAAATTTTATATTTATTTGCATTGAATACAGATATATGTGGGTTGTTTCTTGGCTTCAACAATGGAAAGCATTCAAATAAGCTATAGAAATTTAAAAAAATTCCCTTATTTTTATAATAATTAGTTAAGTTCAACAAAAGCTGAGGAAAGTAATTAGGACTCATAGTTCTAAAGTTTTTGGTTTGAAACTTTTCAGAAGTCGACAATGTCAAAATATAAAAGGAAGCGTTTAAACTTCAGCATAACTATTTTGCATGGAAATACTTTACTATCCCACAATTTTATTTCAAATTAGAAGTATGTTAGCAATTAAATAATTATTCCATTCAAAATTATTCAGTTTCGAAAATTGGATTATAATTTCAAAGTCTTTGAAATTAAAACACTTTAAATGAGCGAAATTTGAAATGAAAACAATTAAAATTACAGTGTAATTATTTTCTTTTAGAAGCGTAAGATTAAATAATAGTTATTGAAAGAAACTTGTTTATAAATTTAAAATTCAAAATTTCAGTATTTTTAAAATTTCGAATATTCTTTGAGTATAACCTGTGAATTCAAATTATGTAATTTTAAACGTTTTAAATGAAATCACTTATGATTCGGCAATATATTTTTTTCAGCTTTAGGATATAAATAATCTAAAGCTGCAATGAGCAGATTATTCGATGTTAAACCTCGTGAAAAATTGGAATTAATGTAAAGTCTTTGAAATCGAAAACTTTTTATGAGGAGAGGAATTTTAAATTGAAAGGTTTTAATATATTTTCAATTTAAAACATTCAAATTGCGTAATTTTATAAACAGACATTTTCGCGCTCGGATATTTATTCTTTGCATTTGGAATGCTTGAATAAAACTTAATCAAAAAGATCTCTTTTAGATGGCAGTATTTATACGCGTCTTCATATTCTGAATTGTCTACTTAATTAAGTATAGTCAAATATTAAGTTTCTCAAAGCTCTGTAGGCTTTGAGGTACACATTCTCATCGTGACACTCGCGCTGCGCGCTCGTTTTCCGACAGACATTTGTAAACAGGTTTTGTTGGATTTTTTTCTCGTAACGTTCGTCGTTTTTCTACACATTTTTTTTATTTTATTTTTTTTCAACGTTATTTTTCACAAATAAAACAAATCTTTTTTCGTATCCTACATAGTTTGTCCACAAAATGGATTTTTTTATTTTCGATTATTTTTTGTGCAATCAAAATTTGAATTTTAGATTTTTGAAGAAAATCCAAAAATTGGTTATTATAATCTTGTAGGGCTTTCAAAAAGAAATGTTTTTCTTCTTTTGACTTTTTTTCATATCGCGCGTTTTTCGGCTTCAAATTTTGATTTTCGGTTTATTAACAAATTTTTGAAAACGCTATAACTCTGAGAACTTTCTTTTTATCGAAAAAAGTCATCAGGGTAAATTGTTTGTTCTTTTGAATACTATGAATATCCGTACATAGAATTTTCAAATTCAGAAGAAAGTTGTCTTAAAAATTTTCAAAATGCGCTCACTTTTTGAATTTTTATCAAAAATGGCTGGTTCACGAACTCGTCCTTTCTTTTAGGACCTAAAAAAAGTGTGCCAAAGATAAATTTGATTCTTTCATTTTTTCGAGAGTTATCGTGTTTACGGACGGCCGGACGGACAGACAGACACTATCGCGAAAACCTGATTTTCGGGTTCAGGGGTTCTGGAAACGTGGGGATCCGCTGAAAAAGTGTGATGTCAAATTTCCGACAATTCTAATACTTTCTCAACCATAAATGATGAGAATGTAAAAATACAAGCATTAATATTTTTAAAATTTTGAATATGCCTTAAGTATAATCTGATAAATTTAAATTATTTAATTTTGAAAGTTTTGAATTGAAAATTGAAATGCAGAATTCTAAATGTTTGTATTTGGGTATTAACAGATTTTGGAGGCCATTAATTTAAGTCTAATCAAGTTAGAAGGCTTACAGTTGTCAATTTTACGATATTAAACCCTTATATTAAAAACCAAATTGAATTTCAATGTTAAAATTTTTAATTGTTTAGGATTTGATTCTTAAATTCAGAATTTGTTCAATGCTTTACATTTTTAATTTTACACTTTCAAACCTTTTTGTTTAATTTGAGTCATCGAGAAAAAAATATTACATTTTAGTAGACACGACTTTTTTTTGAGTAAAAAAATTAATTTAGGAAATACCCCGCGCGCCAAGGTGAACAATCCGTCGAGAGGGAAAAATGGGTTAAGCCAAATCTGCGGTTTGCGTGAAGAAACTCACTATCTTCGTTTTGACGTGAGTCTTCTTTACGTATACGCTGCAACGCGAAAATGACCCTTACGTCAACCTTTAGAGAATAACTTTTTTCTCCAAGACGGCAAAAATAATCACAGCTTATCACACTGAAAAAAATTATTTGATAACAAAATTTCGTCACTTATTTATTACATGAAAACATTTGTTTTTATTTACAAGATTTAAGAAGTAAGAAAAAAATCTTTATTGGAATATATTGATTTTTGAAGAACAAGAAGCTTTAATCATTAAAACGCTAGGCGTAAATAATTTTAACATATCTTCCTTTTTAATTTAATAAACTCAATATTAAAATGAAAGTTTTAATATTGTCAGAAATAAATATTCACCTTAACTTCCAGTACCTAGATGACAGTTTTGAGTTGTCATCTTCATTGTAATTTTTACATTATGTCTAATTGTCCACTGTGTTATGAATTGCAGTCAGAAGAAAGCTGTGAATAATACAATAGAGCGGAATTAAACTTCGGTTTTCAACCAAGATCTTTAAAAAGGAGTATACAATTTTTGAAAAAATAAGTCTGACAAAAAAGTGCCACATCATGTATTTTTTGGTTCGATTCATAATTTTATTCAAATATGAAATTCCTTCCTAATTTCTTTTTAATTATGCAAGAAATAAACATTGTTAATATCTTTTTCAAATAAAAAAGTGGGGTTATTTACATGATTGTTGTTATTTTTCTTTAAAAACCCTTTTTTTTAATGAGGTAATTAATTTATAATGCATAAGCCTTTAAAATTTTATAAAAGAAACTGAAAGTTAATCCAATATTTAAATTATTAGAAAATAAATTTATTTACGAACAAATTTAAAAAAGCAAGTTTTTTATTAAAAGAAAGAATTTAAAATAATTATTTTAGCAAAATCAAAAATTTTTAATGGAATTAAATATGCAAACAATTAAACAAGTAAATGCAAACAAAAGCTTAATCGACCAGCTGGAAAGTATAGTTTTCTATACATGACCGGTGGAGAACATTTTAAAGTTTCAACTTATTTTTCTGAATAAATACAAAATAGAGAAATATAGGAAATAAATAAAGGAAACTAAATAAAAAACTAAGGAAACTTATATATTTATTAAAAATAAAATAAAAACAGCGTCAAATTCTTTTAAAAAATATAGACTATTGAAGTACATAATAGTTCTGTGAATTTATAGCATTGGTTTATATTATTTTTCATGGTTGCGGTTTAAAAAATGTAATTATCTCATGTATTAAAACAACAAAAAGACGAAAATTATGGCAATTTTTATGTCAAGTTTTAGTATTAAATGATAATAAAAAAACATTAGCCAAACTTTGATTGTAAGATTGAGGTTACTTCTTATTTCAATTTGTAAAAAAAATGGTTCATATTTATATCATGGCCTTAGCTAAACTGTAGAAGCAAGCCGTAATTTCCTTTGATTTTCGAAAATGCTTCTTACACTTTACAGCTGTTAAAAAACTCATATACCACTTAATTCACTAATATTTAAAAAATACAGCATTTCAGAAGACATTTGTCTAGGTCTATAAGGAAATTTAGGAAAAAAATTTTGTATAAGTTTTTATAAGGAAATTTCTTTTCACAATTTTTATTTCTTCATCCAGAAAAAAATAGTAAGGACATATTCAACCACAATTGTGGTTGATTTAACCAGACAGCTTTTTTAGTTTATTTAAATTTAAATAAAACTTAACTGTATCTTCAAATTCACTTTTCTACTAATTTCCAAAAAAATTATAACTTAAATAAAAAATGAACTTTTTAATTCAAATTTGTTATTACTATTTTATACTAACATCTTTGCTACATTTTTGGCATAATTTTGATTTCAAAATTTCTAGAGGTTTCGAATTCCTTCAAGACCTTTTCTACTCAATTAAAATTATTTTTCCATTCACTTAGAAAGTAAAATTAGATTATTACCATTTTGGATTTCAAATGCACTATAATTTGGCGCGACCAAATATATAGCTGCCTGTCGCGCCTCTACAAACATGAGGCGGAACCAATCGGTACATGTCGCGCCTCTACAAACATGTGGCGGATCCAATCGGTACATGTCGCGCATCTACAAGTGTGTGGCCGAACTAAAAGCAATATATATATGCAGGACCACAAACTTGCCCGCCGCGCTAACTACCGGTATGTGGTGCAACTAGTCTCATGCCGTGTCTACGACCTAATATCTTTGACTTTACTAAGTTCATATTCTTTAACATGGGACTGTACGCAGTGTGCTGCGAGCAGATCGCCCTTGTGATAGGCTGCTCCTAACCTCGAAATCTCACTAAACTGTCATCGCCTTTTACGTCAGCAATGGAATTTGACAACTTAAATTGAAATGAATACAATACTTCACACGAATATTCCTTAATGTTATTGTTCATATCTATAGAAAATAATAAGTTGTAACTAGAATATTAAGTTAAAACTAAAAATACTATATTGTTACACTATAGCCTAACTCAGAAGCAGAAAAGTATCATTGAACTGCTTGAACTTCACTTTCCTGACAAAACCAGCCTCATAAAATTTATACGCTTCCAAACTTTAATATGCTTTTACTTTTTTTACGGAGTAAAAACTGTAAGATTGAATAAAACATGCACTATTCTCACCGAGAGCACTGAGATTACATTTTCACTAAAATCTATATCTTTAAGAGCATACGGATCAAAGTTTTCGATTTTTTTCAATTTTTTGATATATCGGGTCTTGACGTCTCCAGACGTCAAGACCCGATAGAAAATTTTATTTCTTTTATTTGAAGGTTCATCTCTTTCGTTGAAAATACATTTTTGAAACTGACATATAGTCTATACCATTTTTGGTTAAAAAAATCATGTATTTTGTTAACAATTCGTATTTCTTTGTAGAAATTAAATTGCTTTATGCAAAAATGTATACTTTTTGATGAAAAATTACATTTTTCGGTTGAATTATCAACTGTAGTTGAAGATTGAACTATTTACCTTTAAATTAAGTTAAAAATTCAGCTTTTTTGTACATAATACTCTTTTTGACTTTAAAATTAAAAAATTTATTAAAATTAAATTGACCTTTTGTAGTAGAATCTTTTTGGTTGAAAATGTTTCATTTTTGGTCAAAAATGCAATTGTTTGGTTAAAATATGAACAGTACATCTTCTTGGGTTTAAAAGTCAATTATTTCACTAAGATTTGAACTACTTTGTAAAAAAATACGTTTTTTTTTGACAAGGTTTTATAATTATGGTTGAAAATTTAACTATTTGA
>NC_046661.1:65920298-65921513 GCF_010883055.1 Belonocnema kinseyi
GTACTCGAATATGAGATATTCTCGTAATATGAGAAATTGGGGTATCAGCTAAACTAAGAGACCAACTCTGTTGGTTTTATTACTAACTTGCAGCCCTTGAAGAAACAGTAATTTCGTGGTATAGTCCATTTTTCATTGATCTTCTAATTCTAAAGATTATGGGCGAACTTTTTGTGAAATCGGTGGTGGTCGATTTCTTGGAAGGGAATTCTTTAAACCCTATTTATTATTCATTAAATATGTATTTAGCAGTAAAGTTTGTCTGGAGTGATGGGGATTGAATGACTAAGTAGGAAAATATCGATAGTGTTGAAGTTTTTCATTGTACAGGAAAGGCATAATAAGTGCATAGTTGCACTGTGTGGTTCTCATAATATGAGATACCTGTGGTTTTTATAACACTGTGACTGCGCGGGGGAAATTGGTAAAATTTTTGTGACTACTGCAAAAACTAAATATATCTAAATAGCAGTAAATTTATACTTCGGAAACATAGAATGAAGTTTTTCATTAAAAATAATACTTTATTTTGCATTTTGTTAGCTATTTCCTGGGGTATCTCACATTAGAAGAATAGTTTGTACGTAGAATTCTGACAATCACGCCAAACAGAGTTGGTACTTAATTTTAGCGTTTCAGAGACAAATTTAATGTATTATAATTGACAATATACTATTTTTTTGTTTCTAAAGAAATCTCAAAATTCTTTATAAAATGTCTACATTCATATAAAATTTCTATGAACCGACGCGGCTCCCGAAAATAAGGCAACTTTTGCGTCCCTTTGTTGGATCGCACCGTTCTCAAAATAAGAGAGTAGATGGCGTGTACACAGGGCACGCAGACGCGCGTTTGTTTGGCTCAGTGATCCCAGATCTGAAACGAGACGTGGTCCAATACTATCACACGTCTATGTCCGTGTGAATATGGTAGGAGACGATATAAATGCCTGGGATGCGCGCGCAACCCATTTCTCCTCTTCTGAATTTGAAAACTCGAAGGTGCACGATAGCCCGTCGGAACACTTTGGCGGTTCTATTTATATCTCTATGTGCTTTAAAATAAAATGAAGAGATTGGGATTTTAATATTTTCAGATTTCGATGCTGGGCTGGCGATTCTCATGATTTGAATCTTTCGCGCGCCTCTTTATATGTGTGTATTTTGAGGTTACGTTACTTCAAGCATAAAATATAAATTATATAAATATTAATAA
>NC_046661.1:65921613-65928834 GCF_010883055.1 Belonocnema kinseyi
GCAATACTTTTCTCCATATATTTTACTGTGATTAATCAGTCGAACATATAACCAGTATTATTATCACTTATTGTGATATGATTTTTTATGTTTAAATCCACGTTTGAACAGAAGTCTCTCAACTTCACATTCTATGCGCATTTGAAATTTGTTCTTTACTAAGGCGGGCCTAAAATCAGTGCATTATTTTCAGTACAATTAAATTACAATGCGGCTACATACGAGGTTATTGGAAGTACTCGCATTTGCCTAAACATTTGATAAAAATGTTTAGTGTTGCACAATCATTTATTCTGCATCGTGAGAGGGTACCCACGCGAATCCGTGTACAAATAGAAGTTATTAAAGTAAAAATGATTATTGTTGTATTTTACTGAATTTTATTTCCAAATAAAATAATTGCAAGCAAAGTAGTGATTCGCGCGCCGAGCGCGCGAATGAGCTTTTATTTTGGTTGAAAATTCGTCTTTTTGGTAGATAGTTCGTCTTCTTGATTGACAATTAATCTTTGTAGTTAAAAATTCAAATGTTATTTCCTTGAAAATTCATGTGTTTTGTTAACAATTTGCTTTGTTGGTCGATAGAATGATTTATTTGACTGAAAATTCAACTAAACGCAGTTGATAATGAAGCTATTTTGTTGAAAGTTTGAAAAAAATTAACGAATCCAGTTGAATATTCCTTCAATTCAGTTGAAAATTCATCTCGTTGATTAAAAATTTGACTATTTTGTTGAAAATGATTTTTTAAACTGAAAATGCAACTATTTCATTTTTGGTTTAAAATTTATATTTTTCATTTGAAATGAAACTATTTGTATAAAAATGGTCCTTTCTGAGTTGAACATTCCTGTATTTTGTTGAAAATTCGTCTTCTTTGTACTCTCTAAATCTGAATCAGTATATGTCTAATTCAAAGCAGCGTATATACACTGCTAAAACAGTGAAATGAAGCTGCTGATCAGTGAAATTTCACTGAATAATCACTAAATTTCGCTGCTTTTCCAGCGAATATACGCTTCAAGTCCCTTATTTTATTATTTCTGTAAACCATAAATAATGTATAGTAAGAGGGGGGGGGGGGTTGTACGGTTCATTACAGATTTGAGAGAGAGCCTTGCCTTGGAGGGAACCGGTAATCTGTTACGTAATTTAAGTACGGCTCTACAATATAAGAAACGCAGTTTTTTCTTTTTCTCATATTCTCTAATAGTTTCTGCTTATACAAGGAAAGGATCCTATCAGTTGTAGGTGGACCATATGATTTTGGAGGTCGATAGAATTTTCTTCAAGGATCGAAATATTTTAGTATTATACCACTCGCAATTAAGCCAATATTTGCCTTTCGTGGGTTAGCCGTGACTCACTGAGCGTGGAAGGGAGTAATGTGAGGAAAGGGGTTTAGATCTTTAAGAGTTAAGATTGATCTAGAATAATTCTCGATTTTTACATTCTCGTCAGAGAAGGTATTAGATTTATGTAAAATTGGTTCCCCCAGTTTTTGTCAATTGTCCACGTTTTTAGACCCCCTGAATCCGAAAAACAGATTTTTACGATTGTGTTTGACGCCCAATTAACAATTAAGTTTCTTTTGCGCATGTGAAATGTAATTTAAAATACTGTTGCTTACACGTCTTGCTTGAATAAATACAATTTTGTATGCCAGATCTTGAATTTTTCTTAATTTCATTATGCACATTAATGTTGCATTTATCTAAACCTTGAAGTAAAAAACGTGATAAATGAAATTCTCTAGAAAATTCGGATCAAATTTAGATAGAAGGATTTCATTCTACCTTTATCGCGAAATACCTTAAAAATGCATTTTTTACGTTTCATTAATATTTAAAAAATATGAAAAATACATTGTCGGATAAATTCACATATTCATAATGAGAATAATAACTGGCAAATTCTAAACAATTATTGTATGTTGATTAAAAAATTTCCATTCATTTATATTGAATTGATCGGAAAGTTCTTCCTTTGAAAAGAACAACTTCTGTAAATCATAATAAACGTGTTAAGAAAATTCGATAAGAACAGAAATAAATATTGAAGTTCACCCCCATCATGGAACACCGCCTGTATTTCTACTTTTTACAACCTCAGGCCTGACTGTTTCGAAGGATAGTTTCCCGAAAGATGAATGGGCTAGCTGCATTACAGATTAGAGTCCCAAATATTTTCTACGCGACAGACGTAAACGCAGAATATGGAGCTTTAAAGGAGACATTAGTAAAACTCAAGAACATAGAGGCAAGACCTTTAATGTAGAGGCTGAATCTTATAAAGAAGCAAAATAGAATGAAAATATCATCATCGAAGCCAATAGAATAAGCAGTTACATTACTTCCACTTAGAACATCAAAATAGGTCCTATATTTCGACTCGGGCTGTAGTGTTGAATTGACAATTTACACTTAATTCCAACAAAAGTTTTAGGTTTTTACGACTTGTTTAATTATTTCTTAAAATTATATTTAAATTCGGTTTTTTCTATTTGAAACGTGTAATCTTTTTTTCATAATTTGAATAATAACAAAAACCAATAACTAGCATATGCCTTGCATATATCTGAAAAGTTTCAATAACATTTTACATTTAATTTAGTTAATTATGCAATTTAAGGTGTTCCTTATTTTATAAAGCATTTTTCTTGAAACACAACAAATTATTCTGCTTGCATCTTTTCCAGATAAATAATAATAAAAGCCAGTATTACTTTTAAATTGTATCTTTGTACTTTTTAAAATTTATGTATTTTTCTTGCCACCAAGGATACATTTTTAACTTTATTAATTATTGGTATCATTTTTTTTTTATATTAATTTTAATATTTCGCTTTCAATAAAATCGTTTCATGGAGTGAAATTCAAATTAACAGTGTATCAAAAAAAGTCAAGTTATTGATACTGAAATTTCAGTATACATAACAATAATTTTTTACATTTTTTCAATATTCTGTCATTAATATGTGACGGAATTGGTCGCCAGATTTTACTTTTTCTTTTCCTTCTCAATTTTGAATTTAATATAGTTTAATATTTTATTTGAAAAATACGACGTTTGTCCTTGTAATACCTTCTAGATTTTTCTATTATAGAATCAATCTTATTTCAGTTTTATTCTTTTTAAATAAGTAAGACCTGAAACTTTAATTTTCGATTAAATATCATACTTTTAATGAAAACAAAGTAGTTTTATGTCTACAAGTCTAGAAAGTCTTATAGAAAATTCTATAAAATAGAAGGGCAAAAGATAGATTTTTCAGAAAAAAAATCTTGAACTGTATTAAAGTAGAATTTATATTTTGAATCGAAAATTTAGAAGAATGATCAATTTTAATTTAATTAAAATTTCATTTTAAAAGTTTGAGAGTTAGCCACTTGCAATTCTTATGCTTATCAGAATTCACAACTTCAAAGAAATCCAAATGATTTATAAAAATAATTCAAAGTATCGAAAAATCCAACAAAATTCAAATTTTTTTCGAACCGAGAAATTTGTCTCCTTGGTTAAAACGGCCATCTGAATTTCTTAGTATTTTAAAAAATTTTATTTTCATTGATGTTTTCCTGTAAAAATAGTTATACTTTTTCGTGCTTGTAATAAAATTCCCACCAAGGATTGAAAAGATTTTTGATTTTATTTATTTCTTCAAGTGAATTGTTTTTTAAGTTTGCAATAACCAAGAAAAACTATCCAATCAGGGGTTTTAAAAGTGTAAAACTGGTGATTCATTTTTTTTATAAATAGTTTCGAAATAACTTTCACATTGTAGACATCAGCTGGTTTTTAAGTAAGAATTAGGATCACGAAGAGAATCACAGGGTCTTTTATTATCTCAAACTGGTAACTTACGATATGCCTTACAGCTAATAAGACCCTTCGTATCAGTTATTATTTAAAACCCACTTTCAATTGATTTGAATACAATATGAAACACTTTGAATTCCTAAGATTAAAGTTGAAAAGTTAAACAAAAAAGTTAAATTTTAAGTCGAAGAGGTAAATTTTGCAGAAATATGATTTTAAAAAAATTAGATTAAACAAACACGACTTTTCAACAAAATACAGTAAAATAGTTTAATTTTTAATCAAATAGTTTAATTAAAACCAAAAATATGGATTTTTAACGGGAAAGTTCATTTACAAACGAAACCTACTTTAATTTTCTACCACATTGTTAAATTCTTAATCAAAATAGACTAATTTTGACCTTAACAATTGCATTTTTAATAAAAAGACGATGTAAAAATAATCAAGAAAATTAATTTTCGACCAAAAAGATGAATTTTCAACAAAAAAAATTAATTTTCTACCAAAAAATTAAATTTATTATTTTGAACAAATACAAAGAAAAAATATCAAGAAAATTGTGGCCCCAAAGATCAAGATGAGTCCTAAAAATATATATTTTATATTTAATTAAATTTTTAACCAAAGAAATGAATTTTCCAACATTATATTAATGATCTACCAAAATAAGGCGAGCTTTCAACGAAATATTTTAATTTTTAACAATATTTTTAATCGTAAAGCCAGGAGGTCGATTTACTTATAAAAAGGTTGACTTTTCAACTAAAAATAAGATTTTTCAACTGAAAATACGATTTTTCAAGAAAAAATTTAAGTTTCTGCCAAAAAAATAAATCTTCATTAAACCAGTTTATTGGTTATCAAAATTGTTTAATTTGCAATAAAAAATCTTAATTTTCAACCGAATAGTTCAATGGTTTACCAAATTTCTGAATCATCAACCAAATTAGATTAATGTAGGCCCAAATAGTAGCATTTTTAATAAAAATATCAATTAAAATAAAAAATTATATATTTACCTTGTTAGTTATAAAAAAATTAATTCTTAATAAAAAAAAAACGAATTTTCAACAAAGTTGTTACATTTTTTAAAAAAGAGTTCGGCCAAAAATATCTTTTTATGCGCAGAAGATTAATTTTCTAAAAATAGAATAGTCAAATTTTCGACCAAAGAGGTCAATATAAAACCAAAGAATAATTTTTTTACAAAGTAGTTCAAATTTTAACCAAGCTTCTGAATTTCTAACGAAACAAGATGACTTTTTAACAAAATAGTTGCATTTTTCACAGAATAATAAAATTTGCAACTGAATACTAGAATTTTTAACCAAGCGAGTTGAATTCCGAACCACAAATATCATAGTAGACTTTCTACTATAAAGCAGTTAAGCGAAAATAACGAGAAAAGGGGTTTCTTAAAAACAGAGAAAAAAGAACAATTCTTTAAAAGTTAATAATATGGAAACAGACTAAATGTTATCTAGGTTCGTAACTTTCCTTCCACTTACCCCCAACCCCTATTCGAACCATAGTTTGTAGCATTACCCCCCCCCCCCCATGTAATTGTTAATGCAGTTTACTGACGGCCCCGTAAGTTTCGATTTTTGTATTTCATGAAATTATCCTTATAATGTATGGTTTAAAATTTTTTTAGCATAAAAATACACAACGAAAAATTGACAAGATTCAGAAAACGAAATTACATCAATTAAAAGAATGACAGAGCACAAGTATCTTGAGACTATACTGAAGAAAAACTTTATTTTTTATTTTATTAATATTGGGTAAAATATAAATATTACAGAGAAAAGTAACAGCGTTCTACTTTAAAGAATCCAAATGATTGAAACACTGAAATTAATAAAAAAAAAATGAAAGGGCCTGTAATTTTTCTTATTCTTATCATTTATGAATGAGAAAGAATGAGAAAAGGAAGGTCCGGAAAGAAAGGACGAGTTCGTCAGACATTTTGGATAAAAATTCAAAAAGTTCGAGCATTTGAAAGAATTTTGGGACGATTTTTTATACTTGTATGTATGTACTAGGCAGTCTGATAAGTACCTGAAAATTCTAAAAGATGGCATAAGTATTCACTAATGTGAACCATTTCGTCGAGCTTGATCCTTCAAATGACGCCTGTCAAAACTTCAGCCATTTATGTTTACGCATTTACAAGTTACAGCACTGAGAAGCGACTAACCTCCGAGTTTTTTTTAAAATGGAAAAATCTGAGTTTCGAGTTTTGATCAAACACTACTATCTTCGCAAGAAAACCATATCCGAGACCAAGGCCAAGCTGGACAAGTATTACCCGGATTCTGCACCGTCGATTGGAACGATTCATAAGTGGTTTACCGAGTTTCGTTGTGGCCGTACGAGCACAGTTGATGCTGAACGATCTGGGCGTCCAAAAGAGGTCACTACACCGGAAAATGTCGAACAAAACCATGATATGATGTTGAATGATCCCAAAGTGAAATTGAGAGAGGTAGCTAATGCTGCAGGCATATCATTGGAACGTGTGGGCAATATCGTGCATTCATTTTTGGGCATGAAGAAGCAGTGGACAAAAAACGAATTCGTGTGACAATTTCCCAGCAGAATTTGGCATTATTTTTGCGTAAGCCGACCGAGTTTTTGCGCCGATTCATAACCATTGATGAAACCTGGATCCACTACTACACTCCTGAGTCAACGCAGCAGGCAAAACAGTGGGTTCCACCAGGCCAAAGTGCTCCGAAGCTTCCAAAAACGCAACAATGGGTCGGAAAGGTTATGGCCTCCATATTTTGGGATGCACATGGCATAATATTCGTGGACTATCTTGAAAAAGGTAAAACTATAACCGGAGCATACTATTCATCATTATTGGACCGATTGAAAAACGAAATCGCCGAAAAACGACCGCATTTGAAGAAGGAAAAACCGCTTTATTATCACGACAATGCGCTTGTTCATTCATGCTTAGTTGCACAAGCAAAATTGCATGAAATCGGCTTCGAATTGGTTCCTCAGCCACCGTATTCACCAGACCTGGCCCCCAGCGACTATTACTTGTTCCCTAACCTGAAGAGATGGCTCACCGGTAAGCGTTTTTACTCAAATGAGGAGCTCATAGCTGAAACTGAGGCGTATTTTGGAGACCTTCCGATCGAGTACTTTTCGGACGGTATCAAAAAGTTAGAAAATCGTTGGATTCGCTGTATCGACCTAAAAGGAGAGTATGTTGAAAAATAAAACCGACTCTGGCCAAAAAACGTCTCCGTGTTTCATTTTTCAGGGACTTATCAGACTGCCTAATATGTATGTATTTAATCTCTCCCTTTTACGGGTTTGAGGGCCTCCGCTCCCTGTACATATATTTACAATTCCATCCTTAGTCTAACTTAACTACTACTTA
>NC_046661.1:65928934-65932652 GCF_010883055.1 Belonocnema kinseyi
CATGAAAGTAGTTTAAATAATAAATCTTGAAAATGCGATTATTATAATTAATCGGAAAGACGTTCTTAAATAAATTTGTAAAAAGAACTGACCCTATTCGTTAGAAAAATAACCAAATTCTGAATTTGTTATAAAAGTTCTTCAAGTAATTAACCATTCTTGTAGATTTAACAAATACCTCAGATGTTTATAAAAATTGTTTAAATGATTAATAATTATTATAAATTATAAAGTATCGCAAGAAATGATCATCGAAAGACAATTTTAGTTCAGATCTTTGAATGGATGAGTGAAAAAGCTATTACGGATCTTAAGACTAGACTTGGACAAACAGGTACCAAGTTGTCACCTATACAGAAACCTGAAAACACAGGTCGAGCAAGGCAGGGAGTAAAATCGCATGCTCCCTCCCCATCAACCATGGCGCTCTGTGCAACCGCGCGGCTTGCACGCCCCAAAATGCGGCCCTTATTTTAAATGAACTGGTTGCAATTAAAAAGTTTAAAATTGCATTCTGTAAAATAAAAATAAATACAAATTCAAAGTTTTTGAATGGTTACAGTTTTAGATCTCTGAATTTTCACATTCAATACTGAATTAAAACATTTACAAACATTGAAACATTCAATTTAGTTTTCATTTGCAAATTCTCGAATTTTAATTGCTTCATATTGAAAATTGTTTATTTTGAAAAAATGTCAACTTAACATTTTCCAATTTTGAAATTTTTTAACCAGTTTCTGATTTGACTTTGAGGTCGCCTTGAAAACTTGAATAATTCTTGATTAACTTTCGTGTTAAATTATCTCTTCCAAATATGAAAAGGAAATTTTTTATTTTTCTATTAAATATACCTATTTTCAAACAAGCGTCTTGTCTCTTATATCTTATTTCAAAATGTAAACATGGAAAAATTTAAACCAATTTTTTAATTTAAATAATGAAATCTAAGAGATAATTTTAAAATATTTCGAAACATTTGAAAAATTTTCAAATAAAAACACATTAGTAGATAGTACGGCACTTGAATTTATCAGAGAGATATTTATGAGTAAAAGTTCTAAATATCTTTTAAATTAACTCCAATTTTTCCAAATATTTAACAGGGCGATTTTCATTTGATCGCGGTTTACCTGCTCGACGTACCCTCGCGCTGTGTCGAGCATTGCCTGAGGGGGACCCTTTTGCCCTCACGACGAATAAAACACGGGACATAATATTTTTATAATATTGTGATCAGCAATTTAAAAATATTATATTCGAAATGTACGTTTATTTGCGATTCCAACGATATGTTACTTGCAATGAAAAGATTAAAATTAGAATAAGTTGTCGCAGATATACTTATTGTTATTTTTCAGCAATTCCCGTCGTCGTTTTCTGAGAAATAATCATCAATATACAATGTTAATATTTACTATGACTTTTAAAACAATTTTCAATTGTTTAAACAAATGTTAATTATTTCAACAATAATTTATTCCCCAGAAATTTAAAAAGCGATCTTATTTTCTTATTGAAATGCAATATTTTGTCATTGTTTGAAGTAGTAAATTTGTCTAAAAACATTACGTAATTATTTGAACAATTAATTAGTGTTTATTTTCAAAAAATTTTTGAATTGAGCCGGAGATGTACAATTTTATTCAAATTGGTATCATATGCTACTTTCTGTTAAATAATTATATAATTTTGTCACATTTATTTTATTGTTTAATAATTTTTTTTCTTTAAACAATATTTATTTGCTAAAGCAGTTTTTTTCGGTAACTAAAAGAATTGCAATAAAATAGAACACATAGCATTATGTTTCTGACTTTATAGCGTATAGAAAGAAAAAATTTACCACTTTTTAATTGTTTAAACAAATATAATTTGTTTAAATAATTACTTTTCCAAAAATAATTTCGAAATCGTAATTAATTATTTGTCTTCTATTTAATAGTTATCGAAAAATAACTGCTTGAGCAAATGAAAATTGTGTGAACAAATAGAACTTTGTTGAACATTAAAATAAATGTATGAAAATTATGTAATTATTATTATATATGTATATGTACGTATGTATGTATATATGTATGCATGTATGTATGCATGCATATATGATATTAAATATACGTATTTAATTTTTCAATCAAAATCAAAAGAAAACTTTCTGTACGTAAAAATTAAGTGAAAAGTGCACTTAACCTTTTTTGAAGAAAACCAATGTTACAAGCAGAAAAAAATTGCTTTGAAAATGATTTTTCAAAAAGTTTGTTTCCAGCGATGCATACTTGCTGAGAACATTTTTCCCCTAATTTTTTTTAAACAGAAACTTATACTTGAAAATTGTATATTGAATTTGAAAATTATGCTTGAATTATTATTATATAAACTCGTAATCTGTTAAGAAAACATAATGATAATAATAATTTGAAATTTAAATAATATATATTAAAATAATTAGGTATAATTATTCATATTATTATTATCAAAGTATTATTGTTCTAAAAACTGAAGACCATAAATTTAAAAAATTTATTTATTATAACATTTTATAGTTGAAAAAATCATTAAAACCAATGCTTAGTTAAATAATTAATTTTAAACTGTAAAGTGAAATTCAACAATTTTTAAGGAATACTTAAAATTGTATACATTGAAACATTTAGCAGGTAAAAATTAAAGAATTTTACAAGTTAATAGTTGAAGGGGTTTGTTGAAACTTGATTTTTGTTGTTGAAGATTTATCATTTTAGTTGAAATTCATCTACTTGGTTGAAAACCCGTTTTTTTTCTAATTTTGAACTATTCTAATTTTTTGAACTAAGAATAAATTTTTTTTGGTTAAAACATTACGATTTTAGTAGCATATTCAGCTCTTTGGATACAAAATAAATTATATTGTTGGAAATTAATGTTTTTATTTGAAAATTCAGCTATTTCATTTTTGGTTGGAAATTTATCTTTTGACTTCTTCAAGGTAAGTGGGTAAAAATTCATGCATTCTGTTGAAAATTCATTTTTGTTGTTGAAAATATTAATTTTTTTAAACTGGCAATTCAACTATTCCATTTATTCCATTCTTGTTTCTTTGTCAATTGAACTATTTGTCGTTTAAAATTCGCCTATTTTTAAAAAATGAATGTTTTTTATGTAAAATTACAAAACTTAAACAATTACTTTTTTTTAAACAGTTTTTTAAGTGTAATAAGGTGATAATTCTATTTTCGTAATTTTGGGCTCAAAACTACGCAGCCATTCATGCCGAGTATTCTTACAACAGAAATAGACCATAAAAGGAGGAAAATTTCCAAAATTGATTAGATTCCACCAGGTATAGGGACTATGGGCAAAGGTATATACGGTTCTTACTTAATTCCAGAAGAATGCTTTATAGGTTTTCCCCGCAAGTAATTGAGGGGTTCAAACTTAAAAGGCCTTGTATAAATATGGGTCATATATCTCTCAAAATTAAGACTATGTTGTACACTTTAAGGTAGTATTTTGTGTGTATATATTAGTTATATTTTCTAAAATATGCGATTCTAATTTCAAGGCAAAAGAGCCATCTATCATTGAAATCATACAATTAAAAATAATGTTGTAAAAAGCTCTGAATAAGAAGTTTGAAACATTTTGAAATGTTCAAGCATTTTTATCAAATTAATCTTTTGCCTGACAAACAACGCCACTGATAATAAACAATGAAGTTCTTGAAAACATTTTTTTTCAA
>NC_046661.1:65932752-65933960 GCF_010883055.1 Belonocnema kinseyi
CACCACTGCTATTTCTACTTTCCCAATTATAATTTTTCTTATCATTGTTCCATCCTTTTCCTCCATGTTCCCATCTTTTCTCCCTTTTACTGCTAATTCTGTGTTCACCCCTGACACCCTGCCGCCCATCCCTCTCCCTTTAACGCGTTCCTTTCTTGCTTCTTGCATTGTCCACACATAACCTTTCGGTAACATCTTTTTTATTCCCTTCCAGTCCTTCTCATCTGCCCAAGTTTCACTCATCATAATCACATCCCACTTTTCTAACTCCTTCCAGAATCCTTTGTTCTTGTTCTTCAAACCTGACACATTCCAGAAAGCTATTTTCACGTTTCTCTCTTCCCCTCCCTCTTCTTTCCTCTTTACTCTGTTTCCCCTTTGCCGCTTGGAAACCCCTCTGATTCATTTCTAGACTCTTTTTCGTCTCCCTTCCCCCTACTTTTCTCAAGACTTTTTCTTTTTTTCCTTAATTCTTTTAATTCTTCATCCAAGCACCATTCCTCCCCATTTATCCATAACCTGTCTCTCCCTATCCATACCATATGGCCCTTTTTCCTCCCTACCCAAGCCCTCTGCTCTATTTGCCATCTCCTTTTCCTCTCCCTCCATGTCAGATCTATTTCAATTCTTTCCCTTCTTCCTCTCAATAATTTTTTCCTCTCCATAATTTTCTTTTTCTCCTCCTCACTCCCCACTTTTACTAGAAACATTCCTTCTTTTCCTTCTTTTGTCCCTCCTATTCTCTTGACTCCTTCTCTCCTTACCTGCACTCTAATATCTCGAAAAAGATTTGTTATTTCCACTTCTCCTGTTTCACTCTCCACTTTTAATCTCTTGACTACTATGTTATTTTTCCTCTTTGCCCTTTCTTCCCCTTCTAATCTTCTTTCGATCTCACTGAGTTTTTTCTTCAATGTTTCATTCTCACTTCGGACGTTCTTTTCATTCCCTTGAACTATTTACTCATTTTCTGTTTTTTCCCCATATGCTCATTCCTAATTTCTAGACTGGATACCCGCTCTTCCAACTGTTTTATTTCTCTAGATCTCTGTTCGTCAACCACTCTCTGTCTATTCTCAATGCTCTCTAGCTTAAACCAAACCTTCTCTTTCTCCTCCTGCCAACGTTTATCCCATTCTTCCCATTTTTCTCTGACCTTTTTCACTTCCCCCCTTACATCGGTTCCCTGCCTATTCATATCCCTATTC
>NC_046661.1:65934060-65942314 GCF_010883055.1 Belonocnema kinseyi
TCTTTTCCTTTTTTCCTCCCCTTCACTGCTAGTCGCGCTTGCCTTTTTTTGCCATTCGTCCAGACTTCTGTTCGAACCCGCGTTGCCTAGCTTGTTAAGGCGTTGTAAATTTGAGGGCCTTCCCCGTTGCTTGCCCGTACCTAAATCCGCTACCCTCCCCACCCTGGTCGACTTCTCGGCACTTTCATCACCGCTGCTGTCACTGCGATCAACGTCACCCATCCCCCCACTTTCAATGCTTTCAGCAACGTCAGCTGTTGGAGCCACTACGGTTTTCTGTTCTGTGCGATCGTCCAGTAACTGTTGCCCTCTGGCGCCAGTTTGTGGACTTCGCGTCGTGGGCATCCTACCTTACCCAAAGCTCTGTGACGTTTCCCGTCTTTATTTCCTACCTCTTGCCCCCCTAACCAAGCAACTATTTTTTCACTCCTAACCTCAAAAACTTCACACGCTCCAAATTTTCACTTCAAACCACTCACTTTCACCCTTCACACCTTTGCCTTCACTCACCCTTCTTCCTTTATACTCGATCTTCGCACTTTTTGCCTTTTCTGCATCCACTCACCCTTATTTCCTCCACCAAAGCCAAAAATACACCACTTGACAAAAAGAGTTCTTTCGCGATCGGTACCGCAATGGCATGCCTATGGCATGCCTAGTCCCTTGTTTCCTATGTCCATGGAAGTTGTCTACTCGCTGCGCTAGTGCTGCTTTGACACATCTGATACCAGACTGATACGCATGTCAGATCAAATATGTTTATTTGCATTTCAAGTGCAAACATTAGTTTTTGCATTATTTGTGCATAATGTTCGTGAATGATTTTAGCTGTTTTGCCCCACTTTGATCAATATAAACCTCATAATTAGCTCATTGACAACATTGCAAGTTGCTTGCAGGGTTTGACGACAGCACAGTCAGTATTTCTCCAAAATAGTAATTAAAAAAAAACTTTTTTCACTATTCTAATTATTTAGGACCAGAGACACATTCTTGCATACCTTCTATCTATCGTGCCAAATTTTTAACATGGTATCTCATACCGTCTGGACATAAGTTGGGAAAGAAAACTGCCACTGGTATTTTCTTCAAAAAAAATTTTCTCAAAATTTCCACTGGAGCAAAGCAGAGACATGGACCTTATTACCTCCTCTTTCATTTCCCAAACTTTCAGAGCGATACCTCATTTCGTTTAGACGTAAGTTGGGAAGGAAAAGCTGAAGACTAGGTTTGGTCACGTGATCTTCTCGTCACATGGCCTTAAGTGAAACATTAGGTCGTATACATTGCAGAGCAGTAAGTGGAGGGGGTAGAGGTACGGCCTCCGCCGTCGTTTCGTTGAGCGTCCGCCCCACGAAGTGATAATAAGGAGACCGATCTCCGTACATACGTTCTGATTAGAGTTCTGAGACGGTTATATTACTTTGAGAACGGTAACGAGAATGAGAATATTACCGAGAATATAACCGAGAAATAAATTCTCTGAGAATTTATGAGAATCCCAGAATTTATTGTAATTCATAGAAGATTGCATTTTTTCCTTAAGTTTTCGGTTGAAAATTAAACTCTTTTTCTGAAAGTTTGTCTTGTTTATTTTAAAGTTTACCTGCTTTAGCAGAAATTAATCTTTATTTGATACTTAACTATTTCGTAGAAAATTTACTTTTTGTTTAAAATTTATATTTTGCTGTTGAAAAATAAACTGAAATATTATCTGGATCAAAGTTTCACTTATAAAAAAAATTTGTTTTTTATTACAAATTTATATGTTTTAGTACAAAATTGACATTTTTTGGATAAAAATGCAACTATTTTGTAGAGAATTGAACTATTTTGTTAAAAATTCATCCTCTTTGGTTAAAAAAAATCGTCTTTTTGGATTGTAAAGTCAATTTTGTCGTCAAAACTTATTTTTTTGTTACAAAAATTCAATTTTTGATGTTACTGAGTTAACTAGATCTTTCTTGGATAAGAACTCACCTTTTTTGGGATAAAAAATTCTTCTGCTTCAAGATAAATTTCATATTTTTTTATAAAAATGCAACTATTTGCTAGAGAATTCCACAATTTCCTAAGAAGTCATCCTTATTGGTTAAAAAATCGTCTTTTTGGATTGAAAATTCAATTTTTTATATTCTCATCATTTATGATTGAGAAAGTATTAGAATTGTCGGAAATTTGACATCACACTTTTTCAACGGATCCCCACGTTTCCAGAAACCCTGAACCCGAAAATCAGGTTTTCACGATAGTGTCTGTCTGTCTGTCCGTCCGGCCGGCCGTCCGTAAACACGATAACTCTCGAAAAAATGAAAGAATCAAATTGATCTTTGGCACACTTCTTTTAGGTCCTAAAAGAAAGGACGAGTTCGTGAACCAGCAATTTTTGATAAAAATTCAAAAAGTGAGCGCATTTTGAAAATTTTTGAGACCATTTTTTTCTGAATTTGAAAATTCTATGTACGGATATTTATATTATTAAAAAGAACAAACAATTTATCCCTATGACTTTTTTCGATAAAAAGAAAATTCTCAGAGTTATAGCGTTTTCAAAATTTTTTTAATCAACCGAAAATCAAAATTTGAAGCCGAAAAACGCACGATATGAAAAAAATTAAAGAGAAGAAAATTATTTCTTTTCGAAAGCCCTACAAGATTATCGTAACCAATTTTTGTATTTTCTTCAAAAATCGAAATTTCAAATTTTGATTGCACAAAAAATAATGAATAAAAAATTCCACTTTGTGGACAAACTATGTAGGATATGAAAAAAGATGAATTAACAAAAATGGTTATCCCAAAAAAGATCTACAACTTCGTTAAGAATCACTTCTTGATAGGACGCGTACTTTTTGTTTTATTCGTGAAAAATAACGTTGAAAAAAAATAAAATAAAAAAAAAATGTGTGGAAAAACGACGAAAGTTACGAAAAAAGAAATCCAACAAAACCTGTTTACAAATGTCTGTCGGAAAACGAGCGCGCAGCGCGAGTATCACGATGAGAATGTGTACCTCAAAGCCTACAGAGCTTTGAGAAACTTAATCTTTGACTATACTTAATTAAGTAGACAATTCAGAATATGAAGACGCATGTAAATATTGCCATCTAAAAGAGATCTTTTTGATAAAGTTTTTTAAAGCATTCCAAATGCAAAGAATAAATATCCGAGCACGAAGCGCGAGGTAACCTATTATCGAGCGCGAAGCGCGAGATTCAACCGTCGCGTTCCCTAGGCGCGCTCAAACTTGCGAGCGAAGTTTGATCGTGAAACTCGACTAAAATCTTTTTCAACAGAAAATTCAACCAGAGATGAGGTGGGAGATTGCTTATGCCGTGTATTTGATTTCGACCGACTTGCCACAGCGCGCCCTGTTTGCCTTAGCCTTCCGGGAACTAAAATTAAAGGTCCAAAAGCACGCCCTATTTGCCTTATTGTTATTTTTCGAGAACTAAAATGAAAGGTGGTTTACCTGCTACTCACTTGGTAAAACAGGGTACAATTTGATAAAGTCGGTAGAGAAGATCGTAGTTGGTAACAATTATACATAATAAAATAATAAATTAAGAAAAATGTATCAAATCTACTCCTTTAAACTCAATTATTTGACTAAGCTTTGGCTTTAATGATTTTTTCAACTAGAAAATGTTATCATAATAAAGATAATTTTTTATGTATTATCTCCAGTTCTTAAAATAATTTAATAATAATAATATAATTATTAATTAATTTATAATTAATACTGTGAATAATTATACCTAATTTTTTTTATCCATGTTATTTAAATTTAAATTCATTATTGTGTTTTTAAAGATAAGGAGTTTATATAATTATAATTAGAGTATAATCTTCAATTCAATAGATTCTATATTAGGAGCTATTCAGTATCAATATTATTAATATTTTACATAATTTTCATTGCTTTCATATATATTTTTTTTTTCCAAATTAGAATCGTAAACTAAAATTCTACTTCTTTCGGTTCAGCTGAAAGAAAATCTGAATTAGTAGTTACCATTATTATTTTTTATCAAAAGTTTAATAATAATTGATATAACTATTATTTTTCGTGGAACTTTTCCTGAATATCGATACGATAAATTATTAATACTAATTTAAAAAGAATTTTACCTAAGATTTCAAATGTGATATTATATTTATAGTTAATTGAGTGGTTATTAATTACTAATATTTCATTAAATAATAAAGCTTTAACTTTGACAAATTTTTAATTGTAAAATTGTAATCGCTTCGAATGAAACATTATTTTTCAATTACATTATTCAATTTTGGATAAGGCCCTTGAGCCGCCTACCGTTAATTGCTTCAGGTGACTTAATCCGATTTGCAGTTAACGGTGTTCTTCCAAATCACGGCAGAATAGGCATGTCGTTGCCGGATCTAAATAACGAGCGAGCTGTTCTACCTAGAGCTTGGATTGATAAACCTCTATTGCTTTTACAAACCAACATGGTCCACTCCCCCTTGTAACTTATGATCAATCCCCGCGCCCAAGTTAGGTAGCATGTGGCTAGTCCCCTCCTATTCCTATGCCCATCAGAGGCGGTGGAGCCTTGGCAAGGGGGCACAGGCGCCAATGCCTCCCATAGAAATCGAAATAGAAATCGGCTTTATTTAATATTTAAAATCTATCTGGAATCTATGTGGAATAAAAGAAGCCTTTCCGAATTCTTTTATATTTATCCGAAACCTTTGCGATATATTTGAAAAGTTTGTAAAGTCTTCATAAGATCTTTGAAATATTATTGCAACCTTTGTAAATTCTTCGTGAAATTATGGCGAAATAATTTTTTTAAATCTATGCAAAATGTTTGAAATCTTTGAGAATTCTGAAAACTTTTGTGAAAGAATAGAAGTCTTTGTAAAATAATGGAAATATCTGTGAAATCTTCTAAATATATCCTAAATCTTTCCGAAATGTTTGAAATCTTTGTAAAATCATTAGGACATCATTGGAATTATTTGTTCAATCTTTGAAATCTATTTAAAATCTTTGCGAAATATGTGTAAGCTTTGTGAAATCTTTAAAGTTATTGGAAAATCATTGAAAATTTTGTGAAATATTTCTAAAATCTTAGTGAATTCTCTCAAAATCTTTGCAAAATCATTAGGCAATTATTGAAATCTTTGGTTCAATCTTTGAAATCTATCTGAAATATTTAAGCTCTTTGGAAAATCATTTAATTCTTTATTAAATACTGGTAAATTCTCTAAAAATCATTGTGAAATATTTGAAAGGTATCTGAAATCTTTCAAATCTATCTGAAATCTTGGCGAAATCTTTGAAAACTTTGGGAAATCACTGAAATTTTTGTGAATTGTTTAAAAGTCTTTGCAAATTATTTGAAATACTTTTGAAATATTCGGTGATATTTCTTAAATTAATAAAACCTTCATGAAATCTTTTTAAACTAATTAAAGTCTATGCAGTCTTTTAAATCGACCAGAAATCTTTGAAATCTTAATTGTCGAATAATAAAAGACCGTTCTTTTAATGATGTCATTTTAAGTTTTAATAATGTCAGCTTTTAATCATGTCAATTTAAGTTAAAATCAATTGGACTTAAATAAGTTAGTGCACATTTTTGAATGGACCTACTTTGACGTACTAGATCTTTAATCATTTTTAATAAAATCATATGGTAATTATTACATCAAGAATGTAAAGCTTCATTAAGAAATATTAACCATCCTAAATTTGTAATATGCCAATGGCGTAAAACACATCGGTATTTTGCAAGTAAATAGTCGCTAGCGCATCTGGAGCACTGTGGGACGATCCCTTGTAAGATTTGACGGCCGATGAGGCTGCCGCCGGCAGGGGGATGCCACCCCGGGCCGGGCAGCTAGGCAGGCTCCGAGACAGGCTCCCCGCTGCGAGCAGAAAGCTACTTTCCTCGACTTTCGTGTACCTTCCACGAATGACCCTTTCATTGTTATGAACTTGCAATAACTGAAATTATAAAGACTTAGCTCAATTAAATTTTAATTGGCTGAATGAATTTCGTGATATAATTTAAAGAAAATGAAAACAAAGTTTTTGAAAATCGATTAATATCCGAACTAATAAATGAAATATTTACAAATCTTGTGAATGCAACAAAAGTGCGATAACTCTTGAAGTTATTATCCGATCTTCTTCTACCTTTTTTTAACGTTTATTTAATAATCTAACAAATTTAACGGAACTTATTAAAATTCTATTGGTTAATATTGAACCAACTTTTCATTTTTCTCAACCGGCTCTAATTCTCTAACAACGAAAAGGTCAGCGAAGCAAGCAACCGAGCACGAACGACTAGCGTCCAGTGTCTTACTTGGGTTCCAGTATTGTGAACAAATTTGAGGGTGGGGCCCCTGCCGCTCCCCAGAAAGTGCATAAAAAGTTTGGGAATTGCTGCTCTAATCTGTAATGCAGCTAGTCAATTCATCGTTCGGGAAACTACCCTTTGAAACAGTCAGGCCTGAGGTTGTAAAAAGTAGAAAAATAGACGGGAAGTCTCTAGGACAGTGGTCGGCAAACTTTTTGCTCAATTTTCAGGTATGGTCAGGCTCCACTCGACTTAATTTTTTCTACTACTTTCCGGTCTATTTACGTGGGCAGTCGTCATTTCCTCCACGGCTACCTCCGTACCCTTCCCCTTCCAGTGTGCATCGACACTACCCCTCACTGGATTCGAAGTTGCTCCAAGCCCTCGATGCTATGTCCCCTGCAGAGATAATACCTTTGCCTTCCAACTTACATCTATTTCTATATGAAGTATATCAGTATGTCCAAGAAAATCATTGAAATATAGAAAATTAGATTAATTCCAATCTAATAAAGTATAAATATGATATATGAACATTTTTTGGACGATAAATGATACAATTTTCCACTTTTTAAGTTTAAAGTGTTTGAACAAGTTATTATTATTATTATTATTATTATTTATAAAAATGTTATCTTGCAATAATTCTCGTATGTTGCAGTTTTTTCTAACAAATTTTACTTTTGGTCCACTTTTAAATTGTAATCAGATAATAATTAACTTAAGTTAACAAGCGTAACTGTTTCAGGAAGTTATTATTTTTTAAAAATTGTTGATGCACGTTCTTCGCTTTAGGGTCAGGTGAATTGATATCAATTAAGTTGTTTCACATGTTTCGGCCCACAATCGTGGCCCTCGTCAGTGAGTTTTAATCATTCTTTGAAAAGTACAAATTTCAACAGCTTTACCAACGAAAAAAAACAATACAAAATTTATTTGGACTCACTTCAATAACTCAATGGGGAGCTTATGAAAATTCAATATTCTAATTAAAATTCTTGAGAATCTACCTATATTAACGGTTATATTCTCAAACTCGTCAAAATTCCAGGGATTTGGTCGGCCTATTAGAATTTTTAATCAATGTATAGGCGTGAAAATGGCGAGGAAATGGGTAATTTAAAAGACAAAGGCATTACATTTATGGGGGACATAACATCGAGGGCCTCAAGCAACTTCGAATCCCATTTATGTACCTTAGTGTAAGTGAACTTATTCCAGCAAGGGTCTTTTGTCCACAGGCATGTCAAAGTAAGGAAATTTTAAAACTTTTAATTTTTTAACTAGCGATTTGAAAATAGCATTATCAGCATCTGCGAATTTTTCCGATTCCAATGATATATTACTTGCATAGAAAAGTTGACAATTTGAGAAGTATTTAGCATTAAATTGAGTGTAAAGCTGATATTCCTTGATATTATACTCCTTCAAATATTTAACTTTTCTAGGCAAGTAATATATCATTGGAATCGGAAAAAGTCGTAGATGCTGATAATGCTATTTTCAAATCGCTAGTTGAAAAATTAAAAGTTTTAAAATATGCTCACTTTGACATTCCTGTGGACAAAAGACCCTTGCTGGAGTAAGCTCATTCACACTAAGGCACATGAATGAACCCAAAAGTAGTAGAAAAAATTAAGTCGGGTGGAGCCTGACCATACCTGGAAATTAAGCAAAAAGTTTGTCGACCGCTGTTCTAGGACAGTGGTCGGCACGCTCTTGCCCTGGGCAGGGTAGCCTGCCCTGGCTGCCCTGTGACCTACTCTCAGGGCAGTACCTGCGAGCTTGGCCAGACCACCCCTTTCCTCAAAGGTCCTTTCTTAGAAAATGGGAAAAAAATGTGACATTAAAAAATTCGTAATTTTACAATCAGTGACTTGAAAGTAATATATTTGGAATCTCCGTATTTTTACGATTCCAAA
>NC_046661.1:65942414-65943570 GCF_010883055.1 Belonocnema kinseyi
GCGTTAACGAAGAAATAGAAATGGAGGAATGGACGGATTATTTTAAGGGTCTATTAGGGGGAGAGCAAAATAAGATCAAAGGGGAAAAGTGTAGGATAGTCAAAGGAGAAACGGAGGAAGGGAACGAGATAACAAGAAAAGAAGTGTATTAGGCAATAAATAGAAGGGATTAGGGATGGGATGTGGAAAATCTGCAACAAGGTATGGAAAGGGGAAGGTTGGCCGGAAGAGTGGACGACGGGACTAGTGGTACCGCTTATCAAGAAAGGGGAAGGAAAGAAGGTAGAGGAATACAGAGGGATCACTCTCATGTCAGTGGGCTATAAAATATATGCAGAAATCTTAAGAAATAGGTTGGAGAGTCAGGTAGAACAAGAAGAAAGTATCCCACATAATCAGACGGGATTTAGAAAAGGAATGGGAACTATAGACAACATCTACGTACTTAACTATTTAGTTAACAGAAATTTGGGGAGAAAGCAAGGGAGACTAATCGCTTTGTTCGTAGATTTCAAAGCAGCGTTTGATTCAGTGAATAGAAAAGTACTATGGCAGGCAATGAAAGAGAGGGGTGTAGAGGAAAAGTTAGTGGAGAGGTTAAAGGACATTTTTACTTAAACCAGGATTAGGGTGAAAATAGGAAAGAAAAAAGGGCAGATTTTCTGGACAAGCCGAGGTCTAAGGCAAAGGTGCCCTTTGTGTCCGTTACTATTTAGTATCCTATTGGCAGACTTAGAGGAGAAGCTAAAGGAGAAAGGGAAAGGAGGAACGGTTTTGAGTAATAGCAAACTATACTCTCTAGCATATGCGGACGATGTAGTTCTATTAGCAGATGATGAGAAGGGGATGAACCTAATGATGAGAATCTTCGAAGAGTATGTGGGAACAAAAGAGCTGACGGTGAACGTAGATAAGACAAAGGTGATGTGTTTCAGAAATAGAAAGAGCAAAATAAATTACGTTTGGAGGATGAACGGAGAAAAAGTGGAAATTGTGGAGGAGTTCTGTTACCTAGGTTTTTGGTTTGAAGCAGAAGGAGAAAACGAGCTGCAGATGAGGAAAAGAATTGAATGTGCGAGTAAAGTAATGAGCCAAGTATGGGGTATAGGAAAGAGAAGGTTCAAGAACGATTGGAGAATGAGGGTCTGGTTGTTTG
>NC_046661.1:65943670-65949703 GCF_010883055.1 Belonocnema kinseyi
TTAGGCGTCAAACACAATCGTAAAAATCTGTTTTTCGGATTCAGGGGGTCTAAAAACGTGGACATTTGACAAAAACTGGGCGAACCAATTTTCCAGAAATCTCATACCTTCTCTGACGAGAATGTAAAAATCGCGAATTATTCTAGATCAATCTTAACTCTTAAACATCTACACCCCCTTCCTCACATTACTCGCTTCCACGCTCAGTGAGTCACGCCTACACCACGAAAGGTTTACAGAAATAATAAAATAAGGGACTAGAAGCGTATATTCGCTGGAAAAGCAGCGAAATTGATCTGTTATTCAGTGAAAATTCACTGATCAGCAGCTACATTTCACTGTTTCAGCAATGTATATACGTTGATTTGAATTAGACATATACTGATTCAGATTTAGAGAGTACAAAGAAGGCGAATTTTCAACAAAATACAGGAATGTTCAACTCAGAAAGGACAATTTTTATAAAATAGTTTCATTTCAAATGAAAAATATAAATTTTAAACTAAAAATGAAATAGTTGCATTTTCAGTTAAAAAAATCATTTTCAACAAAATAGTAAAATTTTTAATCAACGAGATAAATTTTGAACTGAATTGAAGAAATATTCAACTGGATTCGTTAATTTTTTAAAACTTTTAACGAAATAACTTCATTATCAACTGCGTTTAGTTGAATTTTCAGTTAAATAAATCATTCTATCGACCAACAAGGCGAATTGTTAACAAAATACATGAATTTTCAAGGAAATATAATTTGAATTTTTGACTACAAAGATTAATTGTCAATCAAGAAGACGAACTATCTACCAAAAAGACGAATTCTCAACCAAAATTAAAGATCATACGCGCGCTCTGCGCGCGAATCGCTACTTTTCTTGCAATTATTTTAATTGGAAATAAAGTTCAATAAAATACCACGATAATCATTTTTACTTTCATAACTTCTATTTGTACACGGATTTGCGTGGGTACCCTCTCACGATGCAGAATAAATGATTGTGCAACACTAAACATTTTTATCAAATGTTTAGGCAAATGCGAGTACTTCCAATAACCTCGTACATAGCCGCATTGTAATTTAATTGTACTAAAATTAATGCACTGATTTTAGGCCCGCCTTAGTAAAAGAAAAAATTTCAAATGCGTAAACATTTTTTAATTAAGACCGCACTTGGTCTTTGCATTTGTTCCGCATTTCTTCCGCATTCAGGAACAGACCTTTTAAAATCAAAGGTGAACGTACCGACAACTGTAATTTTGTGATTTTGAACTCTCTTTTGTTAAACCTCTTTTTGCTTTAACGAACACATTCTCATCACGTATCTCGTGCTTCGCACTCGATTTTGTCCAACATGTGCACTTTTCTACATTATACACAACACTTTTATATCAATTATAATACATTTTTATGTAACTCTATCCGGGATTACTTATTAAAAAATTGCAAAATAAAAAGTAAATTGTATTTATCATGATTATTTTTGTATTTGTTTCTTATTTTGCTTTAAATTGTATTCTAAGCTGCTCTGAAACGTGTATCATTTCAATAAATGTATATCATTATAATTCATAATATGCATAAAAATTGAATCATACTACTTCTTATTTTCTTGTTTTTATAATTTTTTATTTTTGATGTTTTTTATGATTAAATAAAAACTATTACGCATCTGCATAGGGTCTAATACAGGAACCTATATCACATGTATGGTTATGTCAAATTACGTCTGTAAATATTTGAGGAGTTTACTTATTTATGGTCATTTAAGGAATTAATTGATAACTTATCTGTGAATTTTAAATTAAACTTTAATATTCGTACACGAACGAAAAACAGATAAAGGGTATAAAATGTCTACCAGATGATTCATTCAGTCAAGTTGAGGTTATATTCAATATTTCTTATTCAAAATAAAAACGGGGATGAATAATCGGAGAACGAATGATCTGTAATCTGAATTAAATATTCTATCTATTTTAAGTTACTTAAACTCAAATTTTATTTCAAATTTATAAACCTTTTGTCAAATGTGTTAAGTCAATAAACCTAAAACATAAGATGGTTGTTCTCTTCTTTAAACTTAAAAAAGTCGTTATCCTATTTCATCTAAGGATATCTAATTTTTATTCTTTGGAAATGTTCAAAAATTGTAATATTCCATAATTTTAATATTGAATATATATAGCTTTGAAATATAGTCGTGAAATTGCAATGCGTGATGCGCATGCGCTCGAACGGTTTTAATATCTGAATGTGTTTCAGTTTAACATAAAAATATTTTTACGCCTAACATCTCAAAAAGATGTTAAACATTTGGCATCAATATCGCAATTTGAGCTTTTTCACTTTTTTCGTATCTTGCATAGTTTGATCAAAACATGGAATTTTGGAATTTTTCATTATTTTTCGTACGATGAAATTTGGAATGTTCAGCTTTTCGACCAAATTAAAAAAGTTGTTATCATAGTCCTGTAGAGCTTTCAAAAGGCTAAGTTTTTCTTCTCATGGTTTTTTTTCATATCATGCGTTGTTTGGCTTCGAATGTTCATTTCAGTTTGTTTTTTTGGATTTTGAAAATGCTCTAACTGTGATAATTTTCTTTTTATAGAAAAAAGTCATGGGGATAAATTGTTTGAGTTTCTGAGTACTATAAACAAACGTACATAGAATTTTTAAATCTAGAAAAAATGGGGTTTCGAAATTTTTTTGTATGATCATATTTGGAATTTTCAACATTTTGACCAAATTGAAAAAGTTGTTATCATAATCTTGTAGGGCTTTCCAAAAGCAATGTTTTTCTTCTCCAGACTTTTTTTTCTTATCATGCGTTGTTTGGCTTAAATTTTTCATTTTAGTTTTTTTTTGGGGGGATTTTGAAAATGCTATAACTCTAGTAATTTTTGATTTTTTCGAAAAAAGTAATTAGGATGAATTGTTAAATTTTTTTAAAACTATGAATAACCATACAAAGAATTTTTGAATTTTTGAAAAAGTGGTCTCAAAAATATTCAAAAAGTGCCCACTTTTTGAATTTTCATCCAAAATGGCTGGCTAACGAACTTGACCTTTAGTTTAGGACACTAAACGAGTGTACCGAAGGGCAATCTAATAGATTACTTTTTTCAATAGTATCGTGTTCACAGACAGACAGACATACAGTCATACAAACAGATAGACACATTCGTAAAAACCTGTTTTTCGGATTCAGTAGGTCTCAAAACGTGGACATTTGACAAAAACTGGGAGGTGAAATTTTACACAAATCTAATACCTTCTCTGATGAGAATGAAAAATCATGTTACAATAAGTGATAATAATACTGGTCATATGTTTGACTGATTAATCACAGTAAAATATATGGAGAAAAGTATTGCAAGAAAAAATATACTACAGGAAATCTTGATAAAGCAAAATATTTAACTGAAGATATTATGAAATTACTTTAAGAAATTAATAAAGATAGATACTTACTGAAACTAATGAAAATGAAAGTTTTTAACATTATAGAGTTTTAATTTCTTTTTTAATTCTTATTAAATATATAGTACATACATTTTCTTTTAAAAATTAATTTGTTTAGAATGATCAAATGGTTCAAAATCTAAAAAAAAAGTTAAGTTCTGAATTTGTTTATGAAATTTATTTGTATAATAAATCATTATTGTAAATTTGCAAGGTGTCGTAGGAAAATGTGATTGGAAATATATTCTTTGTTGATTCCGTAAACAAATTAGGCCTATTCTTCCAAAAATGCCCAAACTCTTAATTTGCTCATGAAAGTAGTTAAAATAATAAATCTTGAAAATGCGATTATTATAATTAATCGGAAAGACGTTCTTAATTAAATTTGTAAAAAAAATTGACCCTATTCATTTGAAAAATAGCCAAATTCTGAATTTGTTAGGAAAGTTCTTTAAATAATTAACCATTCTTGTAGATTTAACAAATACCTTAGAAAAGAGTCATAGCAAAGACAATCATAGTCAACTTCGTAAACAATTGTGTGTATTAATTGAAAAATACCTCACCTCTCAATATGTTTATGAAAATTGTTTAAATGATAATTAATTATTATAAATTTACAAAGTATCGTAAGAAATGATCATCGAAAGACAATCTTAGTTCAGAACTTTGAATGGATGAGTGAAAAAGCTATTACTGATCTTGAGACTACACTTGGACAAACAGGTACCAAGTTGTCACCTTTCCAGAAACCTGAAAACACAGGTCGAAGAAGGCAGGGAGTAAAATCGCATGCTCCCTCCCCCTCAACCATGGCGCTCTGTGCAACCGCACGGCTTGCACGCCCCAAAATGCGGCCCTTATTTTAAATGAACTGGTTGAAATTAAAAAGTTTAAAATTGCATTGTGTAAAGTAAAAATAAATACAAATTCGAAGTTTTTGAATGGTTACAGTTTTAGATCTCTGAATTTTCACATTCAATACTGAATTAAAACATTTACAAACATTGAAACATTCAATTTAGTTTTCGTTGGCAAATTCTCAAATTTTAATTGCTTCATATTGAAAATTATTTATTTTAAAAAAATTTCAACTTAAAATTTTTCAATTTTGAAATTTTCGAACCAGTTTCTGATTTGACTTTGAGGTCGCCTTGAAAACTTGAATAATTCTTGATTAACTTTCGTGCTAAATTATCTCTTCCAAATATGAATAGGAAATTTTTTATTTTTTATCTATCAGCAATTTGAAAATATTATATTCGAAATGTACGTTTATTTGCGATTCCCACGATATTTTAGTTGCAATGAAAAGATTAAAATTAGAATAAGTTGTCGCAGATATGCTTATTGTTATTTTTCAGCAATTCCCGTAGTCGTTTTCAAAGAAATAATCATTAATATACAATTTTAATATTTATTATGACTTTTAAAACAATTTTCAATTGCTTAAACAAATGTAAACTATTTAAACAGTCATTTATTCCCCAGAAATTTAAAAAATGATCCTATTTTCTTATTGAAATGAAATATTTTGTCATTGTTTGGAGTAGTAAATTTGTCTAAAAACATTACGTAATTATTTGAAGATTAATTATTGTTTATTTTAAAAAAATTTTCAATTGAGCCAGACATGTCCCATTTTATTCAGAATGGTATCATATGCTCCTTTCTGTTTAATAATTATATAATTTTGACACATTTATTTTATTGTTCAATAAATTTTTTTTCTTTAAACAATATTTATTTGCTAAAGCAGTTTTTTTCGGTAACTGAAAGAATTACAATAAAATAGAACACATAGCATTATGTTTCTGACTTTATAGCGTATAGAAAGAAAAAATTTACCACTTTTTAATTGTTTAAATAAATATGATTTGTTTAAATAATTACTCTTCCAAAAATACTTTTGACATCGTAATTAATTATATGTGTTCTATTCAATAGTTATCGAAAAATAACTGCTTAAGCAAATGAAAATTGTGTGAACAGGCTTATACTGCCCAATATGTCGAATGCATTTTTAGTTAGAGTTGGATTTTTATTTGATCATTTTGCACGGGGCTCTCCCGGTGTATATCATCAGTCACGGACGCATTTTTATAATGCAATCAAGTGATCTGATGAGAGCAGTCTGCCCAGACATATTGGACAAAGCCTGGTTTTTACCCCATCATTGACGGACTGGGTTGCAGTCAAGTACACGATGGGGGGACCCACAGCTTAAGGTGGGTTCCGAACTATTATTATTATTATTATATATGTATATATACGTATATATGTATGCATGCATGTATGTATGTATATATGTATGTATATATGATATTAAATATGGGGCATTATTCCTCAACTGCCCCAACTCAAAAAGTCATGTTTTTCGATTGTCTCTAAATTCTGGGAATATGTTCGCCTACCCAACAGTAGTTAATCCACAAACTCATAGACCAGGATTACCAACCGTCCCCAAGGGAGGGGGGGTTGAATTTTCAACCCCAATGCCTGCAGGGGTAGTTTCAAACACCTGTAACTTCCTTTCTAATTACGCGATTTAAAATTTTTATGAGGGTTTTG
>NC_046661.1:65949803-65952988 GCF_010883055.1 Belonocnema kinseyi
CCTCGAAACATTCGGTTCAGGGAAACAAAGCACATCCTGTGCGGTCCACAAGAGGTTTTCCAGATACCGCCGAGTCTGGCGAACATGTGTAAGCCATAAAACAAAAATCCATCCCAAGCAAGACATTTCCAATGGATTCAAACGCAGATCGAAAGTCCCCTTTTTATGTCTAGACTCTGCCACTTTTTCATCTCCAAATTCTTGAGAAAGCGTGAGAAACTCTTATGATCAAAAATTCTTGAATATGACAAACCTTAGTAGAAACGGCTGGGAGGTCCCTTTTTATTCGATTTTGGAAGACAGGAAATGACTCTGGGACTTAGAAAGGGGAAGGCGCACTGTGGCTTGTGATAGGATAATAATCTTTCACGATAGCATTCACATTCGCATTGTATGACGACATATTTATAATGTCATTTAGCTCGGAACTTTTAATTATAATTATAATATTTATACCCAGATCTCGATAAGGTGTAGGCTAGTTAAGAGTTTATTCGTATTTGATTTTCTGCCCATGAAAATATTGTAGACAATTTCATTGGTACTTCTTAGGCATTATTATTATAAAAAACATTTCTGTGGCGAAATGTTGTCAGAGGCTTATACTGTCCAATATGTCGAAGGCATTTTTGGTTAGAGTTGGATTTTTATTTGATCATTTTGCATGGGGCTTTCCCGGTATATATCATCAGTCACGGACGCATTTTTATAATGCAGTCAAGTGATCTGATGAGAGTAGTCTGCCCAGACATATTGGACAAAGCCTGGTTTTACCCCATCATTGACGGACTGGGTTGCAGTCAAGTACACGATGGGGGGACCTACAACTTAAGGTGGGTTCCGAACCACCAGAACCTCGGTAAAGGTACATTGAAAAATTTCCAGAGGTACCGGCTCAGGGATCGAACCCCGGACCTCTGAGGTGAAGTCCGAGTGTCTAACCAACTGAGATCTTTATAACCAACCTTTATAGATCAAATTTAAAATCACCGTAAAAATAAGCGGCTAGATATTTGCAAAGGATTAAGAGTTAAGGCTAGAATCACTTAAAATTGTAAAGTCATTATTTTATTTCTTCTATTTTGTAACAAAAGGCATCGATTCACTCTGAATTAATTAATTTGCATTCAAATTCCAATTTCTAAATCCTGCAGGTAAAGGAATAAGTTTAATGAGCACCCAATGACTTTTAGTTGGATTAGCTAGATCTTCAATAGTAAAGTGTAGAAAATAATTTAGAAAAGACGAGTAGATAAATTGTAACTATCAGGAGTTTAGGGAAAATTAGAAGTAAGCTAAAGCGAACAAAAGCACGAAACGGAGAAGAGGCCCAACCCCAATGCCCAACCCCCTTTTCATGGAGGGGCGAGGATCCGCAGCAGCCCCTGCGTGGGCGAGAACCACCACTCGATCTTCGATCTCTTAACTGTACGATCGTTTTTCTCATTTTTATCGAAACGTCGAGTCTCTGAATAAAAATTACAATTTTTTATTTCGCATAGTTGAAATTTAGTCTTTTCATTTAATATTAATCCTAAAATTAAAATATAGAATCTTTTATAAGACTTTCAGCACAACGCGAGGCGAACTCTAGTTTCTTGCAGCAAGGACTCCGATTCCTTTCGGCGGCGAAGTCCGACGGACATCGTTGGGGAGAACTTCATTCTCGAATTTCGAGCGCGAATAAATCCCCGGACATTACACTTAGTGAATGCATACGCCATCTAGCGGGTTTAGGCATACATGCTCCAGTCAAATAGGGATTTACGTTAACGGTAATATTTAAAAATTCTAAAAGCGCTAAATTGAAATTAAAACTTGAGGATCAGAACTGATAAGAAAATAAAAACCGAATATTCAAATCAAGCCGATCCCGTAGGACTGGAAATGAAACCCGAAACCCCAAAAATACAAAATAACGGTATGAAAACAGTAAAATGAAAACACAATGAATAAATTAAATAAATAAAACGTAAATTGGAAAAGAAAGCAAAAGAGGATCCCATAATCATAAATATTTATGTTCGCAAGGGCACTTTATGCCTAAATAAAAGAAAAACCTTTTACCAAAAATAGAAAATGCATTAAAATTAAATTCCCACGAAATAAATTTCCAGATGCGTGAAAACTTATAAGCCAAATTCTTAAAGTGGTAAATTGCCTCTTTCCTTTTTTTTTTGATCTCTTTAAGTAAGCACTTAAAGAAATCTAAATCACAGGACTTCTGGAGATATTAAGATACAAGCACGTAAAGTTGAAAAGACCATTTTCCCAAGACCCTAAGCTATAAAACGTAACTTGAACCCCTTTTTATGGCATTTGTTATGAAGGCCCCAGGCCCTTTCTCATAAATCGAAGGAACAAAAAAAAGGTCCTATTGTCTGCAAAATACATGTAGTCAACAGCAGAAAATCGAGTTACCAGATAACTGACCCCAGTGCTCATATTCCAATATTTATGACTTAGGGAACGTCTCTACTTACGCCCCAACAAATCGACATCTGAAAGCCAAATGTCAAACCAAAATTGACATGCCCAATTGCCCTTTTAAAATCACTTGACAAAGGGTGGTCCAAATAAGATTTTTATCGTTTTTCCTGGAAACTCTTCTTTTCTACACTATTATCCCCTCCCATACATAACCATTTTAAACCGGTTTTCTTGCGTACTAAGGGCGTGGGCAAACTTTCCTTCCTAAATTGCGATTGGCTTAGTTCTTTACTAAATTCAATTTTGTGATCCATGATTTTTTTTAAATAGTCTCAAAAGAAAGCTTGAATTTTTTACTATGAAAAATGTCTAATAAGAAAATGGACAAATTGAAATTCATTGAGTTACAGAGCCGGTTGTAGAGGGAGTCCTCGCGCTCGCACTCGGGCGTTATGCGGCAGCATACCGCGGAACAGTTTTCAAGTATGCCATTTTTTTGTATTACTCACATTGATCCAAAATTGCATGAAGTCATCGGAAAAAACTATTCAGTAATGTTAACCAGTAAGTTTGAAGAAGTTAACAATTTATAAAGTTATTATGAAAAAATATTAAGTAAAAAGCACTTTCTTAAGAATGAACAGTATTTTTCGGAAGATAAATGATTCCTCACTATTATAATTTATTATCCGACAATAATTGGTTATTGCTCTTGCAATTTTTTAAAACAAATATATGATTCAACCAACTTCTCA
>NC_046661.1:65953088-65957780 GCF_010883055.1 Belonocnema kinseyi
GGATAGGATGTGTTAAATTATGTTTCAGATAATAAGAAGAAAATGGAAAGCATAAAGATGTGGCAGTGCAGGCATTGCGAAAAAATGGTTCCAGTGCAACTAGACATTCTTCACGATACGTACTGTGGAAAGATATTGAACAGGACGAAAAATTACCACACTGTTCCGGATTCGTCAAGGACTAAATATATTAAAGGAGGCTGGATAGAAGCACATCGGAAATTAAAAGAAATTATAAAAATTTCTTTAAGAAAGGAGGAATGGAAAGAACTAGAAGAAAGGCAAACAGCACAAAAGACGGAAGATAAGGAAAACGAGGAAGAAGATGACGAGTATATTCAGCTAGATCTGACAGAGGAAGAATCTTACCTGACACTCAACGAGGAAATTGAGAAGACCGAAAATTTCCTGAAAGAAGAAACATCGTCCCAAACAGAGGGGGGGAGGTTGTAACGAAGTTACAAGCGCCCCGTTACCATACGGCCTTGTGGGCCTAGGATTGGGAGTGGGGAGAGCCACCCCAGTCCTTACTACCACCAACCCCATCCCCGGACAGTCAGTCTACGTTGAGTCTTAGCCTTCCGTCACGCCTGGTCAGTTGATATTCTCAACTCCTGTAAGTTGGTTAATAAAGCCTTTTATTTTATATCTAATCGCCTCCTCCTCATTAACTACACCCGCTTCTCGACGTTCCAAATCCCCTTCCTTTCCTTTAATTTGTGAAATCCCTCACACCTTGCAAGATGCTATAAATGCAGCTCAAGCAGGTGAGTGGGAGGTAGGGTACCAGGAAATCCTTCGTCGTGATGCCCGGCAATCCCAGAGCGGAAACGCAGGCCCTCATAGAAATAAATTTGCTCCGTACCCAAGCCCTTATCGCGGCAGGTCACAAGTCCGTTCCCTTAAATCACAGTGGGAAGGAAAGCAGGATAGTCGTGGTCGAGATCGCGGCGATGACCGAAGTCACGATCGGAGAAATCTGACCCCGGTTATATGCTTTAAATGCAATACACCTGGACACTATGCCAGGGATTGCAATAAACGAGACAATCCTCGCGCGGGAAATCAAGTCTGCTACGTCTGCGATAAAGAGGGGCATCTAGCCCGCGAATGCACTCGAAAGAAAATCCCAGAAGTTATCACTTGTTATAGGTGCGGTAAAACGAGACATTATTCGAATCATTGTCCTAGTCGCGACCCTCTTCCATCGACACAATTTTGCGACCGTTGCAAAATTACCGGACACAACAATGCGAATTGCAAGCGCAGGAATGAGTCTTTTAATTCTGTAGCCAGTCATTTAAACGAATAAAGAACTCGATTCGCCGGCGCAGAGTCGAAGTTGAGGATAAAAAAGCGCCACTAAAAGGTACGGTCTTTATAATTAACCCGTCCAAAAAAAACTCTCTCCTATTGTGGAATTCAAGGCTGATAATTTTAAAAGGGGGAAAGTAGAATTTCTTGTTGATACAGGTGCGGAATTGAATTTAATAAAAAAGAAGCAAGTTAATACAAATGTACAAAACGATCGCGAAAATAAATGCAAAATATTCGGAATTGGTCCCGGCACACTGAAAACACTGGGCGAAGTTAAATTATAAATAAACGAAGCCGAAGTTATATTCCAAGTCGTCCCTAATAATTTCCCTATAATACAAGGCGGTCATCTAGGCATGCCATTTCTCGCTGATCAAGATGCCGTTCTACACATTGAAAATGGTAAAATGACATCCGACATCGGTACGATCCCGTTCGATGGACATGCCAGAATATTTTGTATAAATTCCACCACGCGTGATGTTGCCTTGACAATCCCTCCAGTCGAGTTAGAAGAATGCGATATCCAAATTCCAGCACCTCGAAAAGCAAAGAAAACACCGGACGATCAGAGTTTGAGATCTGAAAAAGCTAAAAGAATTGCGGAATTAATAAAAACCGTTGACATGAATGATTTAAATAGCGAAGAAAAAGATAATTTAATAGAAATTTTTAGCGAGCACCTTTATCAATTTAAACTGCCTAATGACAAACTCTCATGTACGCACGTAATAAAACATAATATCACCACAACAGATAACAACCCCGTGCATGACAGAATGCACAGACTCTCCCCACAACATAGAGATGAAGTCAAAAAACGGTGTAAGGAATTAATAGAAAAAGAAAGTATAGTCCCATCCAAATCCCCCTTTAATTCTCCAGTCTGGGTCGTACCCAAAAGAACAGACTACGAAGGTACAAAAAAATGGCGAATGGTCATTGACTATCGCGCCTTAAACGAGAAGACAGTCGCCGATGCTTATCCCCTGCCGAATATTACCGATATTCTGGACCAGTTGGGGGGAGCAAAATATTTTTCGGTGCTAGATTTAGCTTCAGGGTTTCACCAAATTGAAGTGGAACCCACCGATCGCCACAAAACTGCATTCTCGACACCATTCGGCCACTACGAATTCACCCGGATGCCTTTCGGCCTGAGAAACGCCCCCGAAACTTTCCAACGGGTTATGGATCGAGTTCTAACAGGCCTGCAAGGGGTTGAGCTCTTCGTCTATATGGACGACATCGTGATTTACGCTAACTTCCTTCAGGAGCATACAGAAAAATTAAAACGACTCTTAGGTAGATTAAAAGACGCCGGTCTTGTTCTTCAACCCGACAAAATGTAGGTTCTTACGCAAGGAGGTAACGTACCTTGGGCACATAATTTCCCAAGACGGTGTGAAGCACGACCCCAGAAAGGTATCTGCCACTCGAAAATTCCCAGTCCCAAAAGGAAAGAAAAATATCAAGCAATTTTTGGGCCTGGCTGGGTATTATCGGCGTTTTATTTCCGATTTCGCAAAAACCGCAAAGCCATTGACCCCGTTATTCAAACAATCTGCCAAGTTCGTTTGGGGACCCGAACAACAAGAATCCTTCGATAAATTGCGTGAAATTTTGTCTAGCGAGCCCCTTCTCCAGTATCCGGATTTCACTCAACCATTTGTCATAACGACAGATGCGTCCGGATATGCTTTAGGAGCCGTACTTAGTCAGGACCCCATCGGCAAAGACTTACCGGTAGCCTACGCTTCGCCAACTTTGAACGAAGCGGAGAAAAACTATTCCACTATCGAAAAGGAGTTATTGGCGATAGTCTTTGCCGTCAAGCACTTCCGACCATACGTTTACGGGCGGACATTTACCCTCGTAACTGACCATCGCCCATTAATATGGTTGCATAATCTAGAAGACCCAGTATCTAGATTGGCCAGGTGGGGCATAAAATTAAAAGATTATCAGTACGAAATTCAATATAAACCAGGAAGAGTAAATGCAAACGCGGATGCTCTCTCTCGCAACCCAATAGATGAGGACGACAACTACTATCCAACTAAACACCCCGACGAAAACTCTGCTTTCGACGATTATACCTTGAATAGCGAACACGAGATAGAAAAAGTATTTTTATTCACGACAAAAGACGAGGAATTAGCTAACGAGAGTAGTTGTGACGAAATAGAAATGGACGTAGACGGACAGGTGGGGGAGAAAACAAGTCGGGATGGCTCCATTGAGAATGGTGGTGGGCAGGGGGGCACACGGCGATCTAGGTCAATAGGCTACGAAGCTGTGTGTTCCCCTGACCTCGTGGACCCTTCGGGAGGAAGGAGCCCTGGCTCATTAAGGGACAGTTCGAGGGGTAACTGTCCGAGTGGGAGCCGAGCTGCGCAGCTGGTTGAGACAGATCGAAAATCTGCAGTAAAATGGGTGCTTCGACGGGAGCGGGAGCCATCGCCGAATGTTAGGAAAACAGGTGGAGAAGATAATGAAAAAAAATTGTGGTCCTAAAACAGGCAGCATTCATGCCGGACTCAGGGAGACAGACTTCAAATTATCCGAAAATCAGGAAAATATCTTATACTGACCACGAAGCAGTAGGAAAGGAGAGAGTTTGCATCCGCCCCCTTTTAAAACCGCTAATCAAAACAACGAAAGACAAATTATGGATCCGCGACGACAACATACTAAATTTTGTCTCAGTAGACTGCATTTTAACAATCCCTATAGGCCGCGAATTGTTAGAGGCTAGAATGTTCCGTCTAAACGATCTAAAATACGAAAACCCCGAACTAGGACAAGTGATAGTTACGAAAATTGACAAAAGGCACATTTTTCACGTTTTCGCCAAAGAAAGATTTGATCAATGCGTAAATTTCAAAGATCTTAATTTTCCTATCGAAACCCTTAAACAGGCCACTGAAAATTTAAAAAGTAAAACATTTATTATCGCGTGAGATGGAAACGGTTTAAATAGCATACCTTGGAACCAAATCGAGACCGCATTGAAAACCCACTTTGGAAAAAGTGACTATCAAATTACTATAAGCACCGGCGAAGTGCGAATCCCTGATGAATCGGAGCATTTGACAGTACTCGCGGAATGTCACGATTCTACAATAGCAGGTCACCGCGGAGAGAAAAACACGTACGAGAAGGTTAGGAAACGTTTTTACTGGAAAAACTTGAAAGAAGACGTACATCATTTCGTGCAAAGTTGCGAATCGTGCCAAAAGAAAAAACTCGTTAGGATAAAAACAAAACAGTCTATGAGGATTACAGACACACCGACTAGATCGTTCGAAAAAATACAAATGGATATAGTAGGTCCCTTACCCCGAACTGACATGGGAAACGAATACATTCTTA
>NC_046661.1:65957880-65971445 GCF_010883055.1 Belonocnema kinseyi
TTTTTCTATTCTATCTAGTTTGTTCCTACTAGTGAATTCTATTTTCCCGCTATTTTTCCGAAATTCATTTCCGTTTTTTCCAACTGTATTCTTGCAAATTTTTTGTTTTAAACGAATTTTTTTTAAACCCCTCACTTATCCAATCCTGATACAAGGAGTACAGATAAGGCGTTTTTTCTCAGGGTAGTTTTTTTTTTGTTAAAGGTGGCAGAGCTTGCGAACACGCGAAGTATACCAACTATTTAACGGACATATATAACTACTACCCGCACTTTTTCGGATTGATTACATCTCTACCAGCACTTTTTCTAAAAATCAATAAAACACTTCAAATAAAATATCACTCTACTAAAAATTCATGTTCAAAATATTTCGACTCAAAAATTCAAATTTTCTTCAGTTCATGGCACACATGCACAATTCAAACATTTATTTTTCCTCGTTTTATGACCTCTGTTCTCAACTTCCGTTTTCGGGATTTTTGGAGGGAATGTGGGTAATTCTAGGAGGGCGCCAAATTCGTGAGGGATTTCACAAATTAAAGGAAAGGAAGGGGATTTGGAACGTCGAGAAGCGGGTGTAGTCAATGAGGAAGAGGCGATTAGATATAAAATAAAAGGCTTTATTAACCAACTTACAGGAGTTGATAATATCCGGGCAGTGAAGCCAAGATACGCGACAGTTGACGGCGGTGGGGGTCGGCGATGATGCTGGTGAGTGATCCTTTCGGGGGGTGGCGTTCGGGTGGGTTGGTGTTGGTATCGGAGGCAGACTGACCAGGCGTGACGGGAGGCTAAGACTCAACGTAGACTGACTGTCCGGGGATGGGGTTGGTGGTAATAAGGACTGGGGTGGCTCTTCCCACTCCCAATCCTAGGCCCACAGGGCCGTATGGTAACGGGGCGCTTGTAACTTCGATACAAAGGTCATCGGGCTTTTAAATCGAACTTTTAGTTCGATATCTGGAAGCAGGCCTCTCATGAAATTCTCTAGGCCTGCTGAACGGGCAGCGCACACCATACCGTAGGCAACTTCTTCCGCGTATTGATTTTCAATAGCGTCAACTAATTCTTTTAAAGTCTTGCTGACCCGGACTCCGTACTGAAGGACGCTCTCTTCTGGTGCCTGGGTCACGGTGCTTAGCATGGCTTGTAATTGACCCAAATTTTGGTGGGGAGAGAACGCGAGTTTTTTACTCGACAAGAGATCTGCCAAGGAGTGAATTTCTCTGTCTTGGAGGTACGCGTCCGCACTTCCGGTGATTCTCGACCGGATCAACCGTAATAAAAGTGGCCTTTCTGCTGGTTGCACCGAGTCTCTCGCGAAAGGACAGTCGCGGACAAAACGCGAGTCAGCAAATATCCCAGCGCTGTCACCAAAAAATGTTTCCTGTAATGCCCGGGGATTTATTCGCGCGCGAAATTCGAGAATGAAGTTCTCCCCATCGATGTCCGTTGGACTTCGCCGCCGAAAGGAATCGGAGTCCTTGCTGCAAGAAACTAGAGTTCACCTCGCGTTGCGCTGAAAGTCTTATAAAAGATTCTATATTTTAACTTTAGGATTAATATTAAATGAAAAGACTAAATTTCAACTATGCGAAATAAAAAATTGTAATTTTTATTCAGAGACTCGACGTTTCGACAAAAATGAGAAAAACGACCGTACGGTTAAGAGATCGAAGATCGATTGGTGGTTCTCGCCCACGCAGGGGCTGCTGCGGATCCTCGCCCCTCCATGAAAAGGGGGTTGGGCATTGAGGTTGGGCCTCTTCTCCGTTTCGTGCTTTTGTTCGCTTTAGCTTACTTCTAATTTTCCCTAAACTCCTGATACTTACAATTTATCTGCTCGTCTTTTCTAAATTATTTTCTACACTTTAATATTGAAGATCTATCTAATCCAATTAAAAGTCATTGGATGCTCATTAAACTTATTTCTTTAGCTACAGGATTTAGAAATTGGAATTTGAATGCAAATTAATTAATTCAGAGTGAATCGATGCCTTTTGTTACAAAATAGAAGAAATAAAATAATGACCTTACAATTTTAAGTGATTCTAGCCTAAACTCTTAATCCTTTGCAAATATCTAGCCGCTTATTTTTACGGTGATTTTAAATTTGATCTATAAAGGTTATCTAGCTGAAACAATATAATAATAATGATAATAATAAGAAGAAGAAGAGCCTCGGTGGCTCAGTTGGTTAGAAACTTGGACTTCACCTCAGAGGTCCGGGGTTCGATCCCTAAGCCGGTACCTCAGGAAATTTTTCAATGTACCTTTACCGAGGTTATGGTAGTTCGGAACCCACCTTAAGCTGTAGGTCCCCCCATCGTGTACTTGACTGCAACCCAGTCCGTCAATGATGATATATACCGGGAGAGCCCCGTGCAAAATGATCAAATACAAATCCAGCTCTAACCAAAAATGCCTTCGACATATTGGGCAGTATAAGCCTGTGACAACATTTCGCCACAGAAATGTTTTTTATAATAATAATGTCTAAGAAGTACCAATGAAATTGTCTACAATATTTTCATGGGGAGAAAATCAAATACGAATAAACTCTTAACTAGCCTACACCTTATCGAGATCTGGGTATAAATATTATAATTATAATTAAAAGTTCCGAGCTAAATGACATTATAAATATGTCGTCATACAATGCGAATGTGAATGCTATCGTAAAAGATTATTATCCTATCACAAGCCGCAGAGCGCCTTCCCCTTTCTGAGTCCCAGAGTCATTTCCTGTCTTCCAAAATCGAATAAAAAGGGACCTCCCAGCCGTTCCTACTAAGGTTTGTCAAATTCAAGAATTTTTGATCATAAGAGTTTCTCACGCTTTCTCAAGAATTTGGAGATGAAAAAGTGGCAGAGTCTTAACATAAAAAGGGGACTTTCGATCTGCGTTTGAATCCATTGGAAATGTCTTGCTTGGGATGGATTTTGGTTTTATGGCTTACACACGTTCGCCAGACTCGGCGGTATCTGGAAAACCTCTTGTGGACCGCACAGGATGTGCTTTGTTTCCCTGAACCGAATGTTTCGAGGGGTCAAGCTCATAAAATTCTGAAGGGTGGGCACTTAATTTTTAGAACGAAAGTTTGGAATTTATTTTTTAGATTTTGAAAGGTTTTTCTGAATCTTGGAGAGAGAAGAACATAATCGTTGAGTAGAATATCATTCTAATTAATTTGAATTAGTTCACGTAGCGCTGGTATACTACGATGAATACATGTACTAAACCGGATTCATCACATAAGTAGGCTTTAGCCCTACGTCACAATTTATTGCCAGACTTAGGCGTTTAAGGAGGTACCATCGCTACAAGAATTTTCATTACCATTTCAACAAAACTTTCAGGATATCTAAATATGATCACCAAAAGTACTCAGTTAAAATCTCAGAAGCCTAGGGTACTTTATAAATAAGTTACATGAAAAAAAAAATTAATCGCGAAACTTGCGCTTCTGAAAGTTGACTATCGCAATCTGGCAACATCGCGAGGCGCAATCAATGTAGATCTCAGTCAGCCGTTGATTCTTGTCACCGCCAAAATGATCACAGTGTTGCCAGATTTCAACTCAGTAAGTCACACGAGTGTAGGTATTACGACTGCGTAGTCGACTAATCTCGGCAGTAGCGATGGTTCCTCCTTAAACCCAATACTCGCAAGGATGGGGACATGCTCTTTGTGATTTGCTATCTTCTTTTCTCCCGCAAGAAATGTGCGAGTGAGTGCCGTGTTGAATGACAACTCATAACTGAGGTTATGTTCCTGTGAGTATTGTCAATGTAGGACAACATAGTTATTCCTTTTTTACTTTTGATCCAATATTATGTTTGACACCTTGGAACACAACACGCCATTTTTTCTCGCTAGATTTTTATTTTTCAAAATTCCAACGGTGAATCTTACTTGAATTTGCAAAAACTACTGCAAAAAATGTATATAACCTCAATTGAGACTCCGGATTCAATAACGACACATAAGATTTTATCGAGCGAAAAGCAAGTCCCCTGGAGGCTTCAAAACAAATTTTCGATTAAAAATTTTTTAAGGGCATATCCGGACGTCAAATTTTATTGCGCATCTTTTTTTCTCTGGACAAACAGTTGTATCTTTGAAACAGTTGTTTTGAAAAATTGTTATTAATTTTTTTCTGATGTTCGGTGCCAATCGAACATTGGTAACTTCCAGAGTTTCGTTTAGTGAGGGAATTTTGAGCAGGCAAATACTTCTCGTGGCAAAAATGCGGAGAAAGGTGTAGTAAAGTTTTTTGGAAAGTTTCAGATCAAAATATTTGATAGTTTAGGAGTAGTTATGATTTTAGTGAACATCAGCGCTGGAGTCTGAGCGTACTTTGTACTCCGAGACTTTCCATCGTGTCACGTTCTCTCACTAGTGAGTTGTTGCTTAAAATATGATATTATGCAATTTTTTAGTGAATAACAGTTAAATGAAAATAATTTAACAGAATATTCATGAAATGTATTTAATTTTCAATGCATTTTTCCGTTTTCTTTAGATTAAAATGTAGGATTCTCTTACGTACACCTAATGTTTACACCAATATTCGGCTTAACCCGTAAGCGACCTTAAACATGCATTTTGAAAACAAACCTATGCACACTTTTCTTGCAATTGTCTAAATCTATTTCAAAAATAAAAAATATCAGTTAGTCTTTAACTGATCACTGGATGTTGCTAAACGAAACGCTGGATGTTACAAATGTTTGATTCGCGCTGAGCATAAGAAAAAAATTAATAATAATTTTTTAAAACAATGGTTTGGAATTTCCATTACATTGTAGATCGAAGAGCATCCTGAAGCACATTCCCTGAATTTTTCATTAAAAAATTTCAAAAACTGAAGCACTGAGCACAAGTTGAAGTGAAAAACGTATTAAAATCGAGTTTTTCAAAAGTGAGTTTTTACGGCTTTATTTCGAAAACTATAAAAACTACAACTTTTTGTCTAAAGAAAAAAAGATGCGCAAGAAAATTTCACGTCCGTATATGTCCTTTAGAAATTTTTGATCGAAAATTTGTTTTGAAATCTCTAGGGGAATTGCTTTTCGCGCTGTAAAATTTTATGTGTGGTTATTGAATCCGGAGTCTTAATTTCTGCCTTTGTTGTGTGTTATGGTTGTCAAGCGCTGGCACTCACTCGCACGCTTCTTGCGGGAGAAAAGAAGATAGCAAATCACAGTGTGCATGTTCCATTCCTTGTGAGGATTGGGAAGTCTGACAATAAATGTGCAGTTACCGCAGTCAGAACGTATGTACGGAGATAGGTTACCTTATTATTACTCAGTGATTTAAGCACAATGCTCACAAGGAAGAGGGCATGCGTGCTGTGATTTGCTATCCCCTTTTCTCCCGCGAGAAGTGTGCGAGTGAGTACCAGTACTTGACAACCACAACAACATATTACCTAATATTATTCTGTCACATTATTCAATCTGCACATTTTATATCATTTAATGATTGCAATTAAATCTGTATTACTTACCCATACTTTCCAGGTCAAAATTTGTCAACTTAATTCTGTACAAAAACACAGAAATAAATAAACACGCTTATTGACAAACTCAATTGACAATATTTACAGGAACATAACCTCAGTATTTAGTTGTCATTCAACATGGCACTCACTCGCACATTTCTTGCGGGAAAGAAGAAGATAGCAAATCACAGTGCGCATGCCCCCTTCTTTGGAGCCTAGGTTTAAACGCCTAGTCTGGCAATAAATGTACAGTTACCGCAGTCAAAACTCGAGACACTTTTTACAGCATGATCGGTCTCATTATTACTCCGTGGTTCGCATGGGCACGGCACTCAGGCATTTTTTTTAGAACTTATCGGGAAATGCGGGACGGGGCGGTAGAGCTTCAGAGGTGATCCGAGAGAGGCGCGCGAGAGTCGAGTGAATGACACTACGCATGTGCAACGGTTGCATTTGTTTGCTGACCGAACAAGCAGGTTAAATTGAAAAAAAGAATTAGTAAGTTTTGTCTAATTAGCAAATCCTGTAATGGAGTGTAATGGGATGAAAAGTTATACGAAAGTAAAAGTATCAATACGTTAACCGAAAATAATTTTATAATCTAAGTTGGGAATAGAAGAAGGATTTTTGTAAAAAAAGGTTGTAAAATTTTGAGGTTATGTTTTGCTCAAGGCAAAGAAAAACTTGATCATTGCAAAAGTTTAAATAAAAAAATAGCCAATAACATTGCTAAAATTATGAAGTTGGACGATGGTCGTGGGGGCTAAAACGTAGGCTTTGGACCCACTCCTTCGGCTTGCGGGTTCGATTCCCGCCTCGCGCTCTGGAAGAGTATCGGTGGCCCATGCGGTGAACACTAGCCTAGCAAGGGAGTTGTTCATCTCCGGAGAGTCGTGAGACCGGTACCTCTAGAGAAAAAGGTTTTCTCTAAGTACTTAAGGCTGTTGCTCTTGGTGGTTCGGAACCCACCTTAAACTGTAGGTCCCCCTTCCACCACCAAGTAAGTGTGTGGAAGGTGTGTAAAGGAATAGAGAAGGTGTAAGAAAAATGTAAACCCTTAGGGGACACATTAGAAGCTTCCACTCATTGCTAAAATTATGAATTATTTCAAATTTTACTTATTGAGAATGATTTAATTATGGTTAGATTGCAGAATAAGGGCGTCACCCCTATTTTTGTGAATTTTAAATAAATAAGAAGAAACATGGTTAATAATAAAAAATAATAAACAGAATAATAATAATTTTTAAAAATAATAACAAACAGAAGTGACGCCTCTATTCTGCAATTGAACCTTCATTCTTAACAAGGTTGACAGGCTGCATGTTACTGTGTATGCCATTTCATTAACAGATCAGAATTAACTTTTTAATTAATAAAATATTTTTTAAATACACCCAGGGTTATGAAACTTTTCGTAGCAGGAGTCAGTAGGTGCATCAATTTCATTCAACTTTTAGTTCAGAGGAGAGCCACAAGGGAGCACTTATCCGAGTCGGAGTAACTCGAGAAATTTATATTAAGTGCCGTGCCCATGGTGGGTTGCCCGTCGTTATGTTGAGCGGGTCGTCTTGCCGGAGGGCGTCTTGATGGACAGCTAGTGTATTAGAATTGCCCGAAATTTGACACCATGCAGAAAATCGAAAATCCCAATATTACGTCAAATGACGCGATATACGTAAAAAATGTAAAAGAAGACTTGTGGGATATTTTGCTTTATATATAAAAAATAATATGAAAACGAAAATCCTATTATTAGCATAACAACGCGAGATAGAGACAAATGTTTAAAAAAGGACTGTATTTTTTAATTTTATTTTAAGGTGGTTCAGAAAATATAAATTTACAACTATCTGCCAAAAAACAAGTGCGCAGCGCGAGTGTCACGGTAATAATATGTACCCCACAGCCTACAGAGCTTTCAGAACATGAACACGCACATAAATACTGCGATCTAAAGAGATCTTTTTGATAAAATTTTATTTAATCATTCCAAATGCAAATGATAAATATCTGAGCGCGAATCGCGGGATTCAACAGACGCGCGCCCTAAGCGCGCTCAAACTTGCGAGCCACGGTCACAACGCACGATGAGAATGTGCCCGCGACAATAAATAATTTATTTACGGATTATTTTATTGCAAACTAACAATTAAGTGATAAATTTTTTTAACTTTCCAATAATTTCTGACCTTTTAGCTTAAATTAAGAAATGCAAGGCAAAATATTTATATATTCTGATCAACCACTTAAGTAAAATTGAAAAATACATTTTTTCAATTTTGAAATTATGGGGTTTTCGATTTAAAAAATCAGGACATAATTTACATAAATAGTAAGATACATACATTTTTTTAAAATATTATATAAAAATAAAATAAAAAATAATGTTATTATACAATTGTATCGTTTAATTATAATTTATTTTATTCATAACTAATTACAAAAACATACAAATTTACGAATAATTGTTTACTTTAATTAATGATTGTGAGGGAGGCGGTATTCCTATAAAATTTAACTCTGCATCTAAAAACTCCAAATCGCTAATTCTACATGCGAGAACGTTATACGATCATATTTATTTCAAAAATTAATTATATTAAATGTCATCTTAATCTATTTATCAATTAAAACTTTTAATTTCTTTGAATGTATAGTTTCATTTAGTAGAATTTCTTCCGCCTCTTTTTCAAAACAACAAAATAATATTATTCATAGACAGTACATTTTTATTTCCAAAATAACTCATTTTTTCCATAAATATGTAGCAGCTAAAAATATTTATTACGATACAAGTACATTCTAATTCAATTTAAAAGTGCATCCTATGCACCTACATATTTGCTTTGATGCAAAAATTCTTCAAATAATTGATTCATTAATTGAAAATAATAATTCAAAATTCTCAACAAAAAATTTGTATTTTATATTTTTAAGTATTTAACAACTTAGTATCGGCTATTTGATGGACTTGTTCGACGGGTGAAGATTGCAGGGGCAAAGTAGTTGATGGGCGAGATGTTCGGGTTGAGAGGCATGGGGGGATCGGGCAATTTTCGCCGAAGTATATTAATCAGTATGGATTTGAATGGGACTCGCAAAAAAAAAAGTTTTTATTAATAATTAAGGACGTGAAAAATGTTGTCACTGCGGTAAGATACTCTGTGCGAGTTCACGAAAGTTACGTTGTCATCCAGCAACATGATAGAAGGTCAGCGAGTGATTAATTCTCGCATGATACTCATGTGCAGTGTGAGTGCAAAAACGGGTGAAAGCATTGATTTGTATGCTTTATGTCTCTAAACTAGTGCCTTAAAAAAAGATCCATATACGATAGATAACTAGCAGATTAAAAACTAGTATTAACTGTAATAATGACTCGGATGTAAAATATTCCATGTTTATTGACAAAATGACATGTTCGTGCGAGAAAACTAGCTGGGAAAAAGAAGCTGTTTCTGCTATTTACACTGAAATTTAGGAGCAAATAGACGAAATTCGATTGTTATTGCTCAAGTAAAGTGGGGGAGAGTTAGTTGTTACATCCAACCACCTTTCTGAAGGTTTTTCGAAATTGAAAAAAAATGACACTTTATTATCGATAAAACATGTATAAAAAACATAATGTTTTCGCTTCCACCGACTGATTCTTATTTTTAATAAACAACTAAAGTTATTAAAATAAAAATTGCACGTAAAATGATAAAATTCATAAAAGTCTTGATTCTAAAGTATTAACTTTATTTGTTTCTATTTTTTTGTAGGAGAGATCGGAAATTCCATCTTCGTGAACAATATCTTAATGCAAAGGCTTTATATGCTTACTGTTGAAAATGATGTGAATCTTGCTTTATTTAAAAGCAAAAAATCATCTCTCATATATTTTTAGTTCGCGCGGTGACCACCAGGAGCGCTTGCAATTTTAAACTCCCAGTAATATCTTTGACTCTCCCACCTTCATACTCGTAGTTCCCGCTTTTTCCAGCGTTCCCCCTACTCTATGCGTATGGTCGCCTTTTCGCTCGAGCTATATTCGGCAGGATCATGATCTAACAAATACATGGTCTAGTCACGCGCAAGTAAAAAAAATCGAACCAATAAGGTGCCATCGCTTAATTTCTCCATCTTGGATAAGAAAGGCGGCAAACGTAAGGGATTTTAAAATGCAAAATGTGAGAATAATTTTTCTTGTACTTTTCAGCCGTAAAAATATTTGAACCTTATAAAAAGTATTATAGTAATGTTGAAGATCGTTAAAGGAAAATACGGATTAACTATAATTTTAGGTTATGTGTTTCATAACTTCTTTCTGCTGACCATTTAGTTTAGAATGCTTAATTCGAAAACTTGTCACTTTAAAAATTTTCCAGTTAAATTTTTTTATTTTTCAGCATATAACTAGGTGGCCGTCGGACTGGGAAACCGAGAATTTTACGAATTTTTCAGAAGAAAAATCTGCCCAAGCTATATTTTAACAGTTTTAAAAGTAATTAAAGTGCAGTTTTGAGGATTTAAACAATTAAAAATTAAAAGTATTTGAAGCTGAAATTTTTTTATAAAAAACAGTTTTATTTTATCAACTGTAAATATTAAATAAATAAATTATTTTAAAAATGGATCTGTACTTATGATTTATCAATAATATATTTTTAATTCACAGTTTCAGGTATTCCTTTATATATTTTTTTATATTAAATTTATTAAATAAATTTATTAATATATGACTTCTATTAATGTTTTCAGCCATTAAAAAATGTAAACGTGTTGACTATTTTCCACTTAAAAATAAATCCATAAAAATATAGTCATAATGAAATGTTTTTATAAAATTAAAAATATTGTTAGTCTAAATTATTTAATTTTTAACCCTTTTAATTTGAAATTTCTTAATGTAGAAAAAGAATAAGTATTTAATATTTAGCAATAATTCACTGTTCATTTTAGACGAGTAAATTTAAACCAAATATTGAAAAGAAAACAATTTGAAACTGAATTGTTTTACATAGAAAGCTTTGAATCTTTAGATTTTCAAAGAACTTTTGATTTTTTAGCGTTACAATTTTAATTGTTCTATTTAAAAAGTGTTTCATTTATAAGTGAAATTGTTAAATTTTGACGCATAAATAACAATTGAACACTTATTATCTGTACCCAAAATTTTAGTAATCTTGAGAGATATGTCGAAGTTTTGAAAAGATTAAAAATTAATGACAAGCTTGGAATTATTTCAAGTAATTTAAACGAAGTGTCTTAACAATTTTTTCAGATCTTCTAAATTAATTTTAAAATTAATCGAAATTTTCCTTCAGTTCTTGAAAATACATCAAATTAATTAAAATCCTTAAAATCTTCCATGTTCTTCTTTGGTCATTTTTTAAATCTCTTTAAAATCTTCTTAAACTTTCTGTTACAATAATTTTTCAAAATGAAAAATAATTTTCAATTTTTCTAAGAATCTTAAGAAAATTTGTATTTTTCTGTATTCTTTCAAATTTTAAAAAAATCTAAATTTTTGTGTAAAATCTGCAAAAATATAAAAGTTCTGATAAAAAATTCAAAAATGATTTTGAATTAGGAAAAATCTAAAACCACTTCTCGATTTTTCAATATTTTGAAATAAAATTTTTAATCTTTTGACGGATGCCTAGACTATTTAAAATAAAAATAATTAAACTTCTAAATTAAGGAATGTTAAGGTAAAACATTATTTTTCGATGTTTAATGTGTCTAGCTTAAAATTACTTGAAGTAATATGTAATTTTGTAAATTTCTAAACTTCATTACTTGATTCTTTAATTTATACTGTTGAAAATGTTAATGTGGATTTATATTTTTGGAATTAATCTCAATCTTTAAACTCTAAAATTTATAAAAGTTCTACATTTTGCAGTTTATTTGCATTTCACTTGAAACTATTCAATTTAAAAGTGTTAGTACCTTCCAGTTTATACGTGTAAGTTATTGAGCATTTGAATACTCCATTTTTGAATTAAAAACTATTAAACTTTAATTTTAAAAGTTTGGAATTCAAGGGTCCCACTTTGAATGCTTAAATTTGTTGTTTATTGCTTATTACTTTATATGGAAAAATGTTTAGAATATAGTTGAATTTTTAAATTTCATTGGCCGTGAAAAATGTTTGCGAACCGGGGAAAAACCGGAAAATGACCGGGAATTTTTTTCTTCGATGAAAACGGCCAACCTGCATGGTCCATAACATAAAAATGATAATAATTATGCTTTATTTATTCAAAAACACTTCCTTAATTTGAAGGACGATGCGATTAAAGGATAATATATATATTAAATTTTTATTCATAATTATCGATATTCTTGTTCTTTATTGTTTTTTACCATTTGTGTTACGTTCGTAATATGATTAATATATTAAGTGTGGAAAGGGAGAAGGTGGCCAGTGACAATTTTTTGGAAGTGGGGTTTTTTTGTTACAGAATATTAAAAAATTCTAATACACATTGAGGTAAAAAGATTGTTTCAAAATGGTATTTTTAAATTAGATTTTTATCTACATTAAAAATAAAGACTTTTATAATCGAGCTATTTCTTATGACATTCATCAAAATATCTCGGGTGGTCTCACCATCTAAAAAATGATAATTATTTTTTTTTTAATTAAGACGATTTTCAGAGACCATATAAATCTAACCTCGAAAGTAAAACTCAGTTTTCTCTGAACTGAATGATTTTTTTATTAAACTTTTTCCCTCTATATTCAGTAACTCTACGTGGCGCTGGGATGGTACGCAAATTTATTTTTAATGACTATTTCATTTCTTATCATTATCTCGGGCCGAATAAGACAGTTTAAAAAAAAAGTATCAACTCGAAAGAGGCGAAAATTCATTTTTTGTAATAGGCGATATGAATTTGACGCAAATTTTTACTGTTACCAGGCAGAATTATCATTTTTTTAGTTTAGTTTAGTTTTTTTAGTTACTCCCGATGGCGATTTGTAGAGAAAGGTTTCTCTCGAAAATCTCGAAGACAACGTAAATCTTTATTTCTTTTTCCTAAATATCTTTATGAAGGGCAATTTATCCCGACCATTTATTCAAAAATTCGAAATCTCCAAGGATCTAGTCCTGAGGAAGTAATCTAAAGAAGAAGTAGAAGTAATAAATACTTCAAGCTCTAAGCTATTGTCATCCGGATACAGATCTTATCAACTTTTCTGTAAAATTTACGGAGCCGCATAATTCTATTACAAACCTCTGTCACTTTTACATATATTTTTCTAAAAGAATTGTTCACCTGAGAATTATTTATTTACTGAAAAACGGAGATATTTAAAATGAAATTCATTATCATTAATATCAAAAATTGTACATACTTTTAATCCTTCCCATTCAGTAATATTTACAAACTTACATTCTGGTCTGAATATAATTTATTTCCTTACCAATGTTCTAATATATCCATTGCAAGTTCTTTTTGAATTCATTCTTTTAATATTCTCATAATATTTCTTCCTGCATACTGATTTTCCTATAACAGTTCGCCGTACAGTCTTACGTGTCAAACTCAAACTGCGCGGTCAAACTAACAAAATGGTGGAATTAAGCGGTTGCGTTACTTGAACGAAACAGGGCCCTCAAGTGGCTAGACCATGTATTTATTAGTTCATGGGCAGGGTGACGAGCATCTCATTGCACACAAGATCCCGTGCGGAGGGTCCATCCAGTCGACCCTAATGCGTACGCGCGCTGCTGCCGTAGGCCGAGTTGAACCGCGCGATATTCTCAAATTTGTCAGACTGCTCCTGGCCCCGTATGATAGGCAACTTTGCAAAACATTATTCCGATAAGAGAAGAATAGCAAATGGGCAATCCATATTTTTACTTTTATTTTAATTATAATTTTTTTCAGGACTTTTTCTTTGAAATTCAAATTATGTTTAAGCTCAAGTTCCCAAGCTAATCCGAATTTTGTAAGCCAATTCATCTCTCTTTTTGGATTTCTTAATTTTGAAGACTAATAATATCCATATTTTCATCGAAAATGACCACGTGGACAAAGTATAGGGGGGGGGGGG
>NC_046661.1:65971455-65972889 GCF_010883055.1 Belonocnema kinseyi
AAAACCGGTGAAAAATTGTCCGCGTCGCGTATGGATGGCCCCAAACACTAATACACAACCGCCGTTATGTCGTATGATTGATTTCTTTTTGATGAAATGTTTATATTCCAATTTATAAAAAAAAATATATTACAATAATTATATAAAATAAATAATAAATAAATAAAACCCACAGATTTAATATAATGCATTTTTACTGAGATAACTTTTATTTCTATACATAATACATTTTTATACATATTTGTATAATTTTACAATTTAATAATCCGAAAATTGTCGATGTTTGAATAATAATTAATTATTAATAGTTATTTTCTGTCTTCGCTGAAAATAATGACAACACTGATTCCCCGCCACCGAATTCACCACATAATAAAAAAATTCAACCGCAACGCTCATTTCGTTCAATCAAAAAAAAATAGAAAAAAAATGAAGCCAAGACACTAAAATCAAATCCAAATGATGTACAGAAATCCGCTCTTAGAGAATGAATGTCTAATAATAAATTAAACAGTCCTGTGGGGCCTACATTAAGCATAGATTTAGATTATTTATAAGCTCAGAAGTAATTAATTATTATTCAAACATCGACATTCGTCATATTGTTAAATTGTAAAATTACACAAATATGTATAAAAATGTATTATGTATAGAAATAAAAAGTTATTTCAGTTATCATTATATTAATTCTGTGGGTTTTATTTATTATTTATTTTATATAATTTTTTTTATAAATTGGAATATAAACATTTCATCAAAAAGAGATCAATCATACGACATAACGGCGGTTGTGTATTGGTGTTTGCTATTTTGCTATTATCTAAATAAATTTTTTGCACAGTTGCCTATCATACGGGGTAAGGAGCAGTCTGACAAATTTGATAATGTCGCGCGGTTCAGCTCGGGCTACGGCTGCAGCGCGCGTGCGCATTAGTGTCGACTGGATGGATCCTCCGCACGGTATCTTGTGTGCAATGAGATGCTCGTGGCAGGATGGTCATTTTAGTGATTTTAACAAAAATCTAGTGTTCTTGAAGGGCCCGTTGTGTTTTTTTTTCGGCATTGTGTAATAACACAATTTAGTGTTTTTTACAGTATTTAGTGAAAAATTTAGAGATTTTTCAAATTTATAGTTCTTTTCGCTCAAATTCATGAACTTTTAGTACTAAAACGTAGCAAACAATCTCGTAGCAAATAACGATTGATCAAGTGATTGCACTAGAGAATACCATCCAGCATGAAGAATTCTCTAATCACAATTCGCAGTTGATTATTTGAGGTGAATTTGCTTTGTGACTAGACATTTCAGGCAATAACAGTGTTTCTGTGGATAACTAGGACAATATCATTGGCTGAGATGTCCAGTGGTTTGATGCTTTGCATTAAACCAAAGATATTATAAACGTAGCTGCGGTACAGGGCGTCAGAGTGGGG
>NC_046661.1:65972989-65976157 GCF_010883055.1 Belonocnema kinseyi
CCAAGGTCTTTGTTTCAGGCGTCATTCACTCTACTGACACTCTTTTTATTAACTATTTGCCGGCATACTTTCCTGTCCTGGCATACTTCTCTAGCTTTTTTTTATGTCCATGCATTTTTTCATGCAGGCTTTCGTGTTTCTGTGACTTCTTATGTCTCTTCTAACTAGGGTCTCATTCACACATTCTAACCATTCTTTCTGCGGTCTATCTCTGGGTAAGCTGCCATTTACTTTACCTTGATACACTTGTTTCGTTAGTCGTTCATTTGGCATTCTCTCAACTTGTCCTAACCATCTTTACCGATTTCTTTCCCATGTGTCTACTAGCGTCTTTTCTGCACCACATTCTTTTAGAACTATCTCGTTACTTTGTCCATCAGGGTTTTCCTGCATATTATGCGCATGAATCTCATGTCAATTGCGTTAATTGTACACTTATCTTTTTCTTGGTAAGTCCATGTCTCGCTACCGTATAGTACAGTCTGTACAAATATAGAATTATGTATTGCTATTTTAGCTTTATTTGATATATTTTTACTTCTGATAAGGGGACCTGCTCTACCAATAACCTTCTTACCTCCATTTATTAGTCTATCTAATTCCTCATCTATCTTCCCGTCCCTAGTAAATAAGCTACCAAGGTATACGAACTTATCAACTTGTTCAATTCTCTTATCATTTAATAAAATATTGCATAGTGTTTTCTCACTCTTTCCTTCGAACATCATAGTTTTTGTTTTATTGGCGTTAATTTTGAAGCTCATGCTCTTCATGCTTGCATCTAGTTTATTCAACATTCTTTGTAGGTCTTCGATAGACTCTGTCATAACAGCCTTATCATCTGCGAACGCTAACCCACGTACCCTTACTGTTTCGAGATCCACACCCTCTTCGTCGAAGAGAGCCATTTTTAAACACTTGTCCATAAATAATATAAATAACCATGAAGACATAACGCATCCTTGTCTAACTCCTTGAATAATATCGAAACAGTCACTCAGTTTCCTATTCACTCTTACACTCGCTTTGCTACCTGTATATATTGTTTGTATAGCTTGTAGAATCCATCCGTTGACTCCATACTCTTTCAGGACTTCCCAAAGTTTACTTCTATCTACCTTGTCAAAAGCTTTTTCTAGGTCAACAAATGCACAGAAAACTTTTTTCTGTTATTTGCCTTAAGCTAAATATTTGATCCGTACATGGCCTTCCTGGCATAAACTCACTTTGGACTTCCCAAATCTTTGCTTCTGTTATTTTCATTAACCTACGAATAAGTATTTTTGAATATATTTTATATATATATGGTTGACATGTATCGCTACATATAAACTTGGAACTACCGAATAAATAATAAATTAAATATGAATAGCGCAATGTCTAGATACACCAAAAATACATATTTGGAGTACATAATGGAGAAAATTATATGATATGATGTTAATAAATATCCTGAATTTTCAGAGTAACACTCTGTAAACGTTAATTATGTTTATACTTAATAAAATCTTAATTATTATGATTCCTAATATTTTCATGTTTCTGCTAATGACAAGTATGATTTTTTAAATTATAATGTTTTGTACTATGAAGTTTAATTTTCATTACTATATTGAACCGAAATTTGAGTAAACTTAATAATATACAGAAATTTTTGGAATTCTGAAACTTCAGACAGGTATTTTGTACATAGTCTTTTTTTTAAAGTACAAAAAAGTCCTCGAAAAACGATTTTTTAATTTTAAAAAAAGTAACGTGAAGATAAATTAGTGCTTAACAAATTTTTCTTTGATAAATATATATTTTTAAATTTAGAAAACCAAATATTTATACAAAGGAAAAACTTTTATTATGTTTAAAGTTTAAAAAATTATTTTTGAAATTAAAAATTACCACAATTGAAAGCATTTATATATTTCTGGATATAAAATTTTTCCGTTAAGGCGCACGTGTTGTTACATTAATTTGTTAATGCAATTTTTATAGAATTATTTCGATTTTAAATTGAAACAATAATTTATTAAAACTCTAAATATTGAGCAAAAATTTCTTTGATAAAAATACTTTACTATCGTATTTTTAATAAATAAATCAGATTTATTAAGAATAAATTTGTTAAATTCTACAATTGTATAATTAAGGAATATTCCAGTTATGATATTTTATAATTATGAAATCTTATTATTCTAGAATTTTTAAAGTCGGTAGTATTATGAACGCTTCAGAAATTTTCTTATTTGGGAATTTCATTTTTTAATTTTATTATGCCAGAACTACACAGTGTCAAGAATGTTATTTTTCGGGATTTTTTAGTCGTCCCTAGAAGTACAAAAAAATGGACAATTTCATACAATTCGGCATTATACAACTAATTCCAAATTTTGCAAATTTGCTGTAATTTTAATCTCGACTCCTGGATCTTGTCGATTTTCTTACTGTATTTATTAAAACAAAATTTATTATGAAACAATTTTTTTAATCACAAGTTCTTATTTATCTTATCTGATCAAATACCAAAACTTAAACATTAAAGATTCATTGTATAAAACACTGGAGAACGTTCACTATTTCGAAGTCAATTTTCAAATTTTTCAAGCTTAATATATGATTCCAATTAGAAATTTCTCAGTTTTATCATAAAAGAAACTATAAATATATGTTGCTTAACTTTCAACAATAAAAGTAAAAAAATTATTTTTAAGTCTTCAATTCAACAACTTGAATTTTAACGTTAAAATTGATTTTTTCAAAATGCTGACTTATGGTTTAAATTTTAACGATGTTATGGGTTATGTCGAAAATAATGAATTCTTGGATTCGATATTGATAAAACGCGAAAAAGTCCATTGTTAAGTTAAAAGTGTCAAAATCCCGTTTTCTACGCTCATTGCAAGACAGCGAGACATTTTCGGCATTTAGGTTAAGGTACGAGTATACAATTATTTTTGGTTGAAACAGGGTGGCCATTTTAATCGCAGAAAAAAATTCCGGTTTTTTCCTGGTTCGCAAACATTTTTCACGGTCAATGAAGTTTAGGTTTTAGTTTAGTTTAGAATATTTGATTTCTACTTAGGAATCTTAATCGAACAGTGCAATATTTCTAAATATTAAGCAAATATTCTTTTTCTTTAAAGATGTTCAAATTTGAGTCTAAAACAATATTTTAAA
>NC_046661.1:65976257-65982263 GCF_010883055.1 Belonocnema kinseyi
AACATTTTATAATTGTAAAAAAAAATTTGCAATAGTCAAACAATGACATTTTGAACCTTGGCGCTTTATAGGTGAATTTTAATTCATGATTTCTGAACATCCTTGATTATGTCTTGTTTCATCGAAACTTTGTCAAATTCGTGAATTTGTTTTTATTTATTCCTTATTATGTATTCTTTATGTATGTATGCTCCTTATGTGTTCTTATCGTATGTCTCGAAGAAAATGTTCAGATTTTCGAAATGTTACGACATTAGTAACATTAATAACACAGAAAATTGTTAATAGCATTTTAGATTAATAATACATTTATTAGCTCTTGTTTCGGTAAACAGCTTTTATCTATTTATTTTTTTCGTTGTTTATGTCGTTTGTCCAAACACTTATTTCTTATATTTTTAATGTTCTTTTTTTACGAATAATACAAAAACTACCCTTCGTATCAAAAAGTATTTAGTAAAAAACTTTTGGATCTTTTTAAGGTGCATAATTTTTTATCTCTCTTCTTTTCTTCGCATCTTGCACAGCTTGATCACTAAATTAGATTTTTCATTATTTTTGGTACTTTCAAAATTTGAATTTTCTTTTATTCAAAACAATTTGAAAAGTTGTTGTGATAATCTTGTAGGGCTTTCAAAAAGCAACCTTTTTCTTCTCTCGAGTTTTTTTCAAGTCTCGCGTTGGTTTGTTTACAATTTTCATTTTGGTATTTTTTTTAAATTTGTTTACAATGCTATAATTCTGGTAATATTCTTTTTATCAAAAGAAGTCAGTTTTTATATCTTGAAAAAAATCGTCTCAGAAATTTTTAAAATTCTGTAACTTTTTGGATTTTCACCCAAAATAGCCAATGAACTTCATCTTTAGCTTCTGACACTTAAAGAGTATACCAAAGGCCAATATAATAGATTATTTTTTCAAAAATTATCATACTCGCAAACAAGCTCGCATACAGACAGGCAGACACATTCGTAAAAACCTGTTTTTCGTGTCCAGACGAAGAATTTTACTTTTCTGATGAGAATGTAAGAAATATCTGTACTCTGAGTACTGCCGTGATTTGATATGTTGAAGATTTGGAATTTCAAATTATTCAATTTTAAAGGTATAATATGGAACTTTTTTTGAATAGTTCAATTTTGAAAACTTACAATGGAAAATTCTTGAATTTTAACGATCTGCAATAAAAAACTTTTCAATTTAGAATATTTACATCCAGAAACTCTTGAATTTTGAAAGATGTCTGAATAAAAAAATAAATAACAATTAAATTATTAAATAAATTTAAATTACTTAATTTAAATGCAACAAATTTTTAATTAAAATTAATTAAATAACAAAATATAAATTCATATAAATTGTCATGATTTTGAAGATTAAAAGTCAAGAATTCTTATTTCTAAATCTTCCTAATTCATAAAATTTGACATGCATATCATGAAAATGAATGAATTTTCAATTTTAAAACAAAATTTTTGTCATTTTTATTTATAACTTGAAACTATGAGATTGTGGGCGGGTAATTCAAATTAATATTAAGGAAATTTATGTCAACTACCAAATAAATAAGACTAAAATTAATGTTTTTATATAAAAATAAGTGATACGAGCCAATATTTTTTACCTTCTCGAAAAATGTTCTATCTTCATTGACAAAAATTGCATCTTGAAGCCGTTCAGAATATTTGTGAAAATAAAAATAAAATTAGGAATTCAGAATGGAAAACCAATATTTATTTTACGCTACTGAATGACGTATCATGAATTCATAACCGAAAGGGTTATCCAGAAAAATCTAATTGTTCTTTTCCATAAAGTGGAATAATTTAATAACAAAAAACTAAAATATAAAGAAAGTTAAATTAATAATTTTAAATAATGAAAATTATGTATAACGTAAGGATGTTGATTCTTCTTTAACCCGTTTAAATACGACAGCTCAACAAATGACTCCTTGCATCGCTTACACAATAACGGCGTTATTATTTTGTTGCAAATTTCAAAGAATAAAAAGCAAAACAATGAAATGAACACCAAGCGATTCATAAGAAATGAAAGAAAATAATTTTTCTTTAACCCTTCTTGAATACGGGAACTCAAAAATCTTTTCCGTGCTCTTTTTTAAGGATAGCTAATTGGTTCTTAAATAAGTTAAGGATGTACCCTAAATAGAATTGTAGAGAATCCTTCAAAGAAGAAAATGAGACCTTGATCATTAGGATTAAATAAAAATTGTAATTTTTCCCTAAAGAGAAAAGAGAAACTAAACCTATAAATAATAACTGTTTTATAAAGAATTTTTTTTTAGTTTTAACCCGTTTAAACATGGGAGCTCATCCAATGAATTATCTTGTATTACAATTCTAAATAATGCACACCGTTTAATTTGCATAATAAAAGAAAAAGTAAGATAAACAATCCTGGACATTAAACATTAAGAAAAGGGTAAAAGAATTTTCCTGATTAGGAGTTTCAACAGCGTAATCGACTAAGTATCAGAATTAAAGGTTACCATTCCATCTTTCGCTTTTGCGATTCCACATATTCGTTTTTATAATAAGAAGACATTCAAAAAATCATTTATAGTTCGATTCTCTAATAAAAACTTACTTTCAGATTTAATATTCTATCAGGAGTGGTGCCGATGCAAATATTCGGGCGGGCGCAAAATGAATTTTTTTATTATTCATTGTGTAAACAGAGGGCCTTATTTATTATAAATTAAAATACTTTTCATTAAAAACCTTTTTTCTGTGAAAAATTAAAGAATAACTGGTTTTTACCGCGATTACAAGTAATTACCGGTAATTACTGGTACGTGTTACGTCGTGCGACTTTTAAGAATTAAAACAACGCCATAGGCCTGTGGGCTTACTTTAATACCATCTATGGGTTGGTTTGGAACTAGGATTCCATTCAAGATAATTCAACTGTTACATTGGTTAAATGTTTGAGAATAAAAGTTCTTGAATGTTCATTAATGAATAATACCAACTTTTTTTAAATAATGAGCTAAAAATGGACCAAAATGGAGTATGCGGACAATTTAATTGATTGCAGAATTGCGTTACGTGTTGCATAATGCGTCAATTCACTAGACATTTCAGTCAATAATATTTTCCTAGTTATTCAGAGAAACACTATGGTTGGCTGAAATGTCTAGTGCTTTGAAGCATTACGCAAAACGCAACACAATTCTGCAATCATGGGACGCTACCCTACTTGATTAATTAAATTAGAAAAAATATCTGTAATAATGGTTCCCCGCCTAATTTAAAATCGCTAACTTGATATCGAATTATATAAATACATTTACATGATATAGATTATTTATTTTTAAAATTATATTAAACCATTGTTATCAAAACATAAATTATAAATAAAATTACATGTGACATAATATATGAAATATTTAAATTGGACTAAATGATTTTTCATCCCACACATTTCCCGAAAAATAGTCTTGCGCAAATTATGATTGTAAACTAAAATTTACTTAGTTTAGAAATAGGCGTGCGCTAAAATTATAATCATATGATTTATCAAATAAATAGTACCAAATAAAAAAAAATACACTATAGGTCAAATATTAATACAATACTTTTCCAAGAGTTTATTATGATGGCTATTCATATTTCACATCATATGCCTTTTTTATTTGCATGGGTTAATAATGCGTCGTTCTGTAGAAAAACGGGTTCCTAACTTTACTTTATTCTGGATCTTATTTGGCTTCAATATATCAAAAAAATACTCATAGTCAATTTAATTTCATAAATATAAGCTTCAGACCCCATATATTTAGATTATATTGTTATAGTCATAAATACGAGTATTTACTTCTCATAATCTTCAATTGGAATTCGGTTCTCATTTGTTGTGTCTAAAATTTATTCATTGACAGTCTTTCTTTTGTCCTAGAGGAGAAGGTAAAGTTTAAATCCATCCTCGCTTTTATTTTTACAAAACGGAGTACTGCAGCAGACCATTTTTCTTATATTCTAAACATAATTTTAATTAAACTTTACGACATGCTTATCGCATTGTTTTCCGCGAACTGTCTAGGAACCAATATGGCGGTTGCATATTTTTGTCTAATATAATAGGTGTTTCGGTTGATAATTTTGATTGTTTCGCAGAATTTGGCCGTTTGTTTACACAACAATAAGAATTACCTGATTAATGAAGTTATTGGACATCGTTTTCTACAACTTTTCCCCATCTTTCTGGAAATGCATGGATTCCTTCACAAAAGAATTGTTCATTTTTTGAGGCCAAATATTCATCGAGCCAAATTCTGACTTCTTCGTGGGACTGGTAATTTTTCTCTGAAAGTCCTTCTGCATCGATCGGAATAAGTGGTAGTTCGATAGGGTCAATTCCGGTGTATGCGGCCGGTGGAGCAGGATGTCCCATTTGATGTTTTCCAAATAGTTTTGGACTGGTTTCGCGATATGAGGCAGTTCATTTGCATGTTGAAAATGACTTTCTCGCGTCGTTGCGCATGTTCTGTTCGTTTTTCCTTTAATGCTTTGTTTAATTTAATTAATTGTTGTCGGTACCGTTCGTCAGTAATCGTTTCACCCGGTTTCAGAGGTTCGTAATATACAGCTCCTCTATTCTCTCACCAAATACGCACCAAAGCTTTCTTTCCATGTATATTGCGCACTGGCCGTGACGTTGAAGGCTGGCCTGGGTCTATCCATTATTTTCTTCGTTTTGGGTTGTCAAAATAGATCCACTTTTCATCACCTGTCACAATTCGATGCAAGAAACCTTTTTTTCCGTCTGGTTAGCAGAATTTCACAGATGGTTTTTCGCCTTTCAATGTCTCTGTCTTTCAATTGATATGGAATCCATTTCCCTACCTTCTGGACCTTTCCCAATGGGTGTAGACGTTCGGAAATGGTGGATTGGGCAACATTCAATGCATTTGCCAATTGCGTCAACGTTTGTCTTGAGTCTTCATCCAATAAAGCTTGCAAATCTTCATCTTCAAACCTTTTAGGCCCGTAAGCTTGCCGTAAGCTTCAAACAATAATCTATAACTTTCAGCAGCCGATTTCATCAAATGAAAGAACTTTATTAATCTTCTCCACAAAACGGCTTTTTCAGGTACGTAATTCGACATTTTCAAAGCGTTAAAAAATATCTTCCTTGCACAATGAGAATCCAGAACAAACTGGCTTTTGGTGACGTATGTCCAACCTTCAAGACGCAATTTACACTATGCGTCTATACCAAGAAACGTATTAGTAAGGCCATCTCTTAGCAAAATCGACATTATTAACCGAAACACCTATTAGCACCCTAGAAAAACCAGCTCTTCGTGTATACATTGGGTCTTCAAAGGAACAGTCAAAATTTCAAATTCAACTTGCCCTCCAATATTTTTACATTATTTCAATTTTTGTTAAGGCTGTTGGAACGGGGCGAAAAAATGGCGAAATTTATGAGATACTCAAAACTTTCCATCGGTCAATGATAATTCGGTTTTGAGGTTTTCAAATGCACTATGAACATTTTCCCGTTACCGAAAGAGGTTCGAAGGTTGTGGGATATGCGCTTGCTATCTGCTTTTTCGAAACAAATCGAATAACAGCTAAAAAGTGAGACTAAAGTGATTAACCAAACTACATGAATGGAGCCCAAAGCAACTGACAGCTGTTTGGCGCTGATCACTTGGCGAAATCTTTTTTATTCGTTGAAATCATTAAATTATTTGAAATCTATAATTAGTAAAAAAAATCTTCTAAACTGTTTTGAAACCTTTTCAAATCTTCCAAATATCTAGTCAATATCTAGCCAATGAAGGCAAGAGATGAGCAAGATTTAGTCATTTACTAGCCAATGAAGGCAAGATTTGTCCAGGATGTTGTCAATATCTAGCCAATGAAGGCATGAAATGAGCTTGATTTAGACCATATCCGGACAATGTAGGCAAGTTATGAGTGCGATTTAGTCATTATCGGTCTATAAGCAATCCAGAGTTGATGCTTAGACGCG
>NC_046661.1:65982363-65984853 GCF_010883055.1 Belonocnema kinseyi
ATGAGCTTGATTTAGACCATATCCGGACAATGTAGGCAAGTTATGAGTGCGATTTAGTCATTATCGGTCTATAAGCAATCCAGAGTTGATGCTTAGACGCGTTTCGAAATCGAGAAAAAACTCTGATTCTCATAAATCCTGGCTGTGGTATCCGATTATCCCCTTGTAGCATCTCAATGTGGAATTCTTCGTCATTGTCCCTTTTCAGTTTGTCTTGCACGTAAGAAGGTGCAAGTTCAACTTGATAAGCCCCAACTGTGAGTTCTCTTAAGAATTCAAGTGACAGGACTGGGAAATCCAATAATTGGCCCGCATATACCCTGGCGGACCGAAGGAACCGAATGGAGTCTCTACAAAGTACCTGTAAAGACCCCATTGGGTCCCCATTCGGTTCCTTTTTTAAAAACTCGAAAAAACAGCAAAATCAGCTTTTAAATTGATAAAATTCGGATCCTACGTTTAAATCCCCTATAGAAGGTCACGGAATAATCGCAATAGTTTTTTTTTGCAACGGTAAAAATTAAAAATAATATAAGACGTATAACGCCTGTTGACTGCTGCTTGCAGGCGATGCGTTTGAAGTGTAGCAGTCAAGAGGCGTTATACGTCTCAATTTTTAAAAATTTTTTACCGTTGCAAAAAAAACTATTGCAATTATTCCGTGAACTTCTATAGGGAATTTTAACGTAGAATCCGAATTTCAACAATTTAAAGGTTGATTTTGCTGTTTTTTCGAGTTTCTTAAAAGTGAACCGAAAGGGGAGCCAATCGGGTCTTTAAGGGTACTTTATAGAGGCTCCATTCGGTTCCTTCGGTCCGCCAGGGTAATTGAACCCATCGTTCGGCGTTCCTTGTTTTAAGGTTTTTTGCCTCAACCAGCGCTTGCACGACATTCGGTTCCTCTAGATTTTTCAAGTAATTCATTGGCCATTTCGGCATCAGCTCCTTCCATAAAAATTAATGGATGGTATCTGTTAATTATAGCTCCAGCTATCCGACAAAAATCGCCTAGGTTAGGAACGTGTTGTATCTTTACTACTTGCTAAGAGAATTTGAAAATTGATTTGATGTGTCCGTTCCAAGCTTCGATGATCCATCTAGACTTTGTCACTAGACGCAATTCTTTAGCATCTTCTGTTGTAAGTTGATGCTGATGTGACAATATCGTCTTTTTGGAACCACCTTCTCATTTTGTCAGTGTCTATTACGAATTCATGTTGTAATATAGCATCATCATTTTTACGCCTGTCAGAAAAGTACGGTCCTTGAATTTCGAGATTGTAACTATCAGGTGCAACTATTATTACAGGTTTGACTAAGTGCCGTCCTTTGTGTACACAATATGAATGTCGCAGAGCCCTAAAGTTGCTGCTCTTATGAGTGTAAAAGTATGAGCCATCAATACATGCAATAACTCGAGGATTTTGTGGTTGCGGATTCTACAATTGATTAGCGAAATCAGTCTGGCAATACAATCTTCTCTCACAATTGCGTCAAATACGGTGTTGTGAGATGCGAAACGTTGCATTAAGGATTGTCTGAGCTTAGCGAGGGTTCCACTAACTGACTGTCTACTTGAATATTAGAACATGACCTTGAGAAACGCATCCGATAGACCTTAACGCAGTTTACATAAAAACATCAGCAAATCTTTCTTTTCCATATAATTGTAACCACCCTCACGGGACACTCTATTACAAAATGTGATCAATTCTCGAAACTGTTCTTTGGTTACAGGACAAAGAATTCAAATTCAGTGCCAGACAGGCTATTTTCGTCAACAAGTCTAGTCTGACTTGAAGCTACGTTACGAAGTCCTTGCAAAAATGTTTGCAACAGTGGGCCTCTAATTACGTATGGCCTGTTAATGAAACGTAAGCCATGTAAAAGTGACTGCAGAATTAAACCTTCATCATTTAAATGATGCGGACATGATCTTACGTTTTCCGGGAAGTAAATATTGCATAAAATAAAAACATTTACTTTGCATTCGACTGATAATCTTTGTGTATTATCAGCGGAATTGAAGAGAAGGCAAGTGTTACTTGTAGCCTGCGTTAAGACATTCAGTCTTAAACATGTGGGATCCTCCTCCATAGCAGCGATTTCGTTACAAACGATCGATTACAATAAGAGCATATCTTTGTCAGATGTGTAACTATACAATGTAACGGGTCTAACATTTACTCACTTATGAAGTAACATAGTTCAAAGAGAAAATAAAACAGAATAACAAAATCACATGTAGCAATCTGTCTCGCAGTATCGTGAATTTGTACGCAGAAAGCAATCGCCAATTAAAAGAAACAAAAGAACAGCCAAACAAGTTTATCACACTGGCCCGCTGTAACGGGAATACGTACTCAGAAACAAATTGCCCGTCCTTTGTGAACACAAAATGACTCGTACAAAAATGGTATCAGAGCTTTTAAGTTATTGTTCTTATGATTATAAAAGTACTAATGGAACTTATCACACCTGCGCGCTGCG
>NC_046661.1:65984921-65987680 GCF_010883055.1 Belonocnema kinseyi
AAGAAGGGCGTAAGTTACGTGAGATTTAAGAAGAACGTGTCTTGAAAACATCCTTCTCATGATTTTCCTTCATTGTCTGGCTATTGACTAAGTCATTCTCATTTCTTGCCTTTATGGGTTCTATATTAATTTCCTCTTTATATCTTGTCTTTATTGTCTGAATATTAGCAATAAATTACAAGTTCACATTGAATGACCTTGAAAAGTGACCTGTGACTTAAGGCCATGACTTTCTTTGCATTTCCCCATTAGAGCCCAATAAAATTCACAGGGAACATTTTTTCACAGAGCAGCAGTTTTCGAGATATTTGGTAATGTTTCTTAAAAGAGTTGGATGTTTAACCCTCTATAACATGCTGTTCAGTGTTTTACTCAATGGATTCAACGCTAAACAGAACCATTGTGCGCTGAAGGAGTCTTCTTGAAATATACCCGTCGTAAAGCGTATTGATCTACTTATCATTGGTTGTCCATGATCAAAATACTTGATTCTTGTACCCCAGAGCCTCATCGCATGGCTTAGAAAGTCAATAATGCGTGGGCAGATTTTGTAAAGTTTTAAGACTTCAAGCAAATAGTCATGCGGCACAGAAGGAAACGCTTGCTTGTAGTCAATGTATACCATGTGTAACTTCTTTTAATGCTTACAAGCTTGAGTCATGGCAACAGCGTCCCTGCCGGAAAAAGGAAAGATTCGAAAAGGCTGCTTCGGAAAGATTCAGAAAGGTTTCAGAAAGAATTCGGAAAGGGTTCACATAGCCCTTTCTGATTCTCTTACCGAACTCTTTCCGAACCCTTTCCGAATTCTTTCTGAAACCTTTCTGAATCTTTCTGAAGCAAGCGTTTCCTTCTGTGCCGCATGACTATTTGCTTGAAGTCTTAAAACTTTACAAAATCTGCCCACGTATTATTGACTTTCTAAGCCATGCGATGAGGCTCTGGGGTACAAGAATCAAGTATTTTGATCATGGACAACCAATGATAAGTAGATCAATACGCTTTACGACGGGTATATTTCAAGAAGACTCCTTCAGCGCACAATGGTTCTGTTTAGCGTTGAATCCATTGAGTAAAACACTAAACAGCATGTCTCATAGGTTCAGAATTCATGATAATGAGGATGGTCATGAAGTTACCCATCTTCTTTACATGGATGACCTGAAGCTGTACGCTAGTTCAGCCCAGAAACTACAGCAAGCGATCGATGTCACAAAGCAGTTTTCCAATGATATCCACATGGAGTTCAGACTAGATAAATGTAGAACAGTGCATTTAATCAGAGGGGAATTAAGGACCGCAGAGTTAGAGAACGAGTTCGAAAATGACATCGAGGCAATGGCTGCAGGTGAATCATATAAATATCTGGGTCTAATATCTGTCAAGCGGATCTTGACTCAATGCCCTTAAATTTCTCCTCAGATGGGGCCTTGAACATCAGGGCAGAAACCATGGAAGAATTAGAAATGCAATGGAGGCAGAAAGCCATCTATGGCGAGCACCCCAACATGCTAGATCAAAATATACAGAATATACGCATAGACATAATGATGTAGCGGGCATTATACATGAACAACTTGCCCTACACCTAGGTCTCTTAAAAGAATGGATGGATTTCTATAGATACATTCCAATGCCCGTTTTAGAAAGCGAAGATTACATCTTATATTGAGATGTTACTATCCAAACAGATCATTACGTCCAGGCCGATCGACCTGACATCTTGATGCGAGAAAAATGGTAGATTTCGGCTACAGACAATGTGCACGCAAGATGCACTGAACATCTTGAACATTTAGGAGTCAGTAGGGTATCAGCAGCAGCTCAGAAGGCGATTTTATTAAACACCTGTCGCATTGTAAAAAACTTTCTTGACCATCAGGAAGCGAACGACTAAAAACCCGTGGAGTGGCAGCTGGTAGCTCTAAGAAAGCATCCAGAGATGACTGTTGTCACCTCCAACTCTCGTGGCCGCTCGTAATTCTATACCTATAACATCATCGCAGGAGGTTTCAAGCATCGTATTAAATTATTGAAATTAATTTATAACATTCTAATCTCATCAGTCACTTGACTTAGTCCTAGGCTATGGTGTATAACCAGGTTTACCCGAGTAAAAGTTTAATAATAAAATTATAATAGTAATAGCTCAGTTGGTTCGATGCTCGGACTTCACCTCAGAGGTCCGGGGTTCGATCCCTCAGCCGGTACCTCTGGCAATTTTTCTATGTACATTTACTGAGGCTCTGGTGCTTCGGAAACCACCTTAGGCTGCAGGTCCCCTCAGCAAATGTACATGAAATGGCTTTCTGTCGATTTTAATTAAACTTCGCAGAATTTTAGTTTTCAATGTCTCGATTAAAAGTGTTATGGGGCACAAAGTCCGAAAATGGACAGTTTTCGAGTTATAGAGGGTTAAACATCCAACCCTTTTAAGAAACATTACCAAATATCTCGAAAACTGCAGCTCTGTGAAAAAATGTTCCCTGTGAACTTTATTGGGCTCTAACGGGGAAATGCAAAGAAAGTCATGGCCTTAAGACACAGGTCACTTTTCAAGGTCATTCAATGTGAACTTGTCATTTATTGCTAATATTCAGACAATAAAGACAAGATATAAAGAGGAAATTAATATAGAACCCATAAAGGCAAGAAATGAGAATGACTTACAAGGAAACTATCCCAGGTGTCCCTCACCGATTTTGATGAAACTGCAATATGTTGTAGTACATCGAAAAATAAGAGACACGTATTTTTTTTTA
>NC_046661.1:65987780-65991484 GCF_010883055.1 Belonocnema kinseyi
CGCGTCTAAGCATCAACTCTGGATTGCTTATAGACCGATAATGACTAAATCGCACTCATAACTTGCCTACATTGTCCGGATATGGTCTAAATCAAGCTCATTGCATGCCTTCATTGGCTAGATATTTACAACACCCTGGACAAACCTTGCCTTCATTGGCTAGATATTGACTAAATCTCGCTCATCTCTTGCCTTCATTGGCTAGATAATGACTAAATCTCGCTCATGTCTTGCCTTCATTGGCCGGATATTGTCTAAATCAAGCTTATTTCATGCCTTCATTGACTAGATCTTGACAACATCCTGAACAAATCTTGCCTTCATAGGATAGATAATGACTAAATCTCGCTCATGTCTTGCCTTTATTCGTTAGATAATGACTAAATCGCACTCATGACTTGCCTTCATTGGCCGGATATTGTCTAAATCTAGCTCATTTCATGCTTTCATTGGCTAGATATTGACAACATCCTGGATAAATCTTGCCTTCATTGGCTAGATAATGACTAAATCTCGCTCATGTCTTGCCTTCATTGGCTAGTTATAACTAAATCGCACTCATAACTTGCCTTCATTGGCTAGCTGTTGACTAAGTCATTCTCATTTCTTGCCTTTATGGGTTCTACAATGACTTCCTCTTCATATCTAGTCACCACTCGGTTTTCGAGTATATACCATATTACAAAACATTACTAAAGATTTCAAAATGTCTCAAAGCTTTAAAAAGATTTAAAAGGATTTTAAACATTTTATAAAGGCGTGTATATCAGATTTTAAATATTTTCTAACAATTTCACAAAGACTTTTAAACTTTTAATTTAAAACTTTAATTTGAAAAGGTTTCAAAACAGTTTAGAAGATTTTTTTTTACTAATTATAGATTTCAAATAATTTAATGATTTCAACGAATAAAAAAGATTTCGCAAACAAAGATTTAAGAAAAATTTATTGTTTTTAATTCGTACCTCATTATTCATCTGAAATTCTTGTTGAATCCTGGGGAACATAACCTTCTTTCAGAATTAGGTTGTACGTATTTTGCACACGTCATCTGAGAGTCGAAGCTTTTGACCAATCGGCGCAAGACCTCGAGCGCGGGGATTTAAAAACTGAATTAAAATCGCCTATTTACTACTTTTTTGAATTACGCAGATGCACGACGAGTTGCAATGTATGCTAAAGTTATATCATTATATTCCGTATGACTACATAGTAAACGTCCTTACTGTATATACTCTACAAACATTTTTTATTAAAATTTTGTCGAGAATAAAGTAACTAAAAAAGTATATGCGGGAATAGAAACGAAAATAAAGAACTAGGCACTGGGGCGAGATGGGCCACTTACCCATGTACATTGTCTTAATAAAAATTAAATTCTACAACACGAAAACTCCTAAATACTAGACTGGTCTACTGCAATTAGTACATGATACTGAACTTTATACATATTGGCGTATTAAGCCGTTTTTTTTAGGTTTGCCTTATTTTTTGACAACAATTTTTTTTCTTATTTTTACAACATTTTACGAGTTTTCAAATAAACGTACTTAAGACATATACCAGAAAAACAGTGCTCTCTTCTGGTTGACAACTACTCATATTATTTTCTAATATAGACCTATAACAGTCCTACTATCCTACTTTTTCTGAGCATTTTTGTTGACAATAATAAATTTATATACGTTTATACCACAATTAGCATCCTCCACAATCTGATAATATCCAACATTGCTTACTAACCTACTGACTGATATACTATGAGGTTAGGTTAATGTACAGAAAGAGATGGCTCATTCCGTCCCATATGAAACATTTAGTAAATAAGGTGTCTAAATAACCATTGACAAAATATTTAATATGTGATTTATTTTGATTCTTGAACTTTCTAAACAAATGCAAAATAGCCCAGTTAGCAAAATGTCCGCACGGTGCGGGCGCGACTTGCAGATCAATCCGCACGTCGTGAGGGCAAGGTTAGGGACAGTTGTGTCAAAAATTGAGTCGCATATGCGCCGCATCGCCTGTTAGCACGCGGGCGCCGGGATATTGCCCCCATAAAGTTTCTAAATTTTTTATGAGTTAAAATTTTGTAACAGTGACAGGGACAATGGTACAATTTTGAGAAAAGGAAGTATATATTGATCATGCTGATTTTTATATACAAGACTATATTTTAAAGTGATAAATAATTTTGAATTGTTACTTTCCTCTTGCACAATCATAACAAAGGATATAAATGAATATTAAAGCTTTTTTTTAATCCGCGTGTTATTCCGACGTCTTGTCGGTAGTTCCGCAGACATATCGCGCTCTCACGCCGTGCGGCCTGCGTGCCGCATCACGCATTGTTATCTGTTCTGCTAGCAGAATACAGGTCTTAAAATTTTTATTTTCAATTTTTACAACTTTATTCATCGTTAGGCGAAAAAAATTTTAAAAGGAAGTTTAATAACGTTCTTCCTTATATTAATACCAAAAACAGTAACAAAAGAAATGATAGCCTGCCAGAATATTTCCAGGTAACAATGCGTGATGCAGCACGCAGGCCGCACGTCGTGAAAGCGTGATATGCCTGCGGGAATACCGACAGTGCCCGCACGACTTACAAATCGTACGTAAATCCCCACTGGGCTCGCAAACGGTGTGCGCGATGTGCCATATAGCATGTGATCGTCATTGCTTAAAAGTTTTCTTTTAAAAATTATATAACTTATTCAATTTATTTTTATGCAGTATGAAGAAGTCGAAATTTTAAGCTATACTTATTCTTCATTCTTTTATATTATCTATAAAGAAATTTGCTTTAAAAATATCTTCTATCGATTACTCTAAAACTCTGCCGTTTGAAGCATTGCGCGCGCATATAAATTGTGTGTACGCATGATTTCTCAGATGCGCGGGTTATTACAAGCATCTTTTCTGAAAGTCCTGTGAGTACGTTAAGTGCTGATAGTTCGTGCCAGTTCATGCAGCAGCCGATCGCGGTTATATTGCGGGATGTTGTTGACGTTTTAATTAAAGCAGTTTTAAATCATCCAGAAAAAGTATGCCTGTAGTAAGTATGTAATTAGATGCAATATTTATCTGTATATATCGCTAACGCGCCATGCGACGCATATGCAGCGCATGCGTGCGGATACGCCATGTGGCGCATATGCAACTCAATTGTTGACACATCTGTCTCAAACCTTGCCTTCACGACGTGCGGGTTGATCTACACGTAGTGCCCGCATCATGCGGGCTTCATGCGAACATTTTGCTATCTGGGTTAAGTGGCTCATCTTACCCCCTATGCTCATCTCGCCCCACCCTACCCTATATAATAGAAATTATTGCAAAGATTCATTATTCTTGGATATTGAGACAGTGCAGTGGGAGAGATTCAATGTAAAAAATTAATTGAATTATCATTACTACAGTAGAAGTCCGATAAATTGCCGTCCAATCAGTGTACACTCCCCTTAAAACGCCATCACACGTACGGCACGCACACTAATTGTGATTCTCCCACTACGTGTGCTATTTTTCTAATGATTTGCGCCCATGATTTTCACATGCGCGCACCTAATATCGTGCTACTAGAGGGGGCATCCGATAAGTCCGCAATTTCTGGGATTTTCCGGCTCTACAGCCCCGAAGTTGGAAAGTTATCGGACTTGTACTGTATTATTATTTAATTAATTAAATTAATTCAATTAATT
>NC_046661.1:65991584-65994013 GCF_010883055.1 Belonocnema kinseyi
AAAAGTGGTGAAAAATTTCCACGAGGTATATGGATGGCCCCTTAGCGGAAAGAATTCATATTGAATTGCGGGTGGACGAATATGTTATAAAAACACCATTTTATTTGGAGAAACATGATAAACGAACTGAGAGTTTTTTATACCTAGTTTATAATTTCGACTTATTTCTATAAACAATTGGAAAAATAATAAACATGTCCTGTCGGATAATACAATACCATAGCAGAGAACCCTTGCTTCAAAATTGTAGTCGATTTCATAGAAAACAATATTGTCCCAGATAACACAAGAGTTTGCGGCAAGCTTCCCTAAACCTTGCAATGCAAGGTCCGGAAACTTGCATTACAAGGCTTAGGCAAGCTTCCCGCAAATAAGACAATGTCAGCCAGGCGGCAATATTGCGAGGCAAGATTGAGGGACCATTGCCATGGAAATCTTCCTGCAAGCTTGCCTGCAAATATTGAGGGAACATTGGAGAAAGCTTCGTGGGCAAGTCTTATTAGTAATTTCATTTTTTAGGTACCATAAATTATACGTTTTTGTAGATACGTAAGGCGGCATTCTGGAAAACACTTAAAAACTACCGCGCCGTCCTAGGTGCTATGCAAAACTAATGCGCAATGAATTAAGTTGAAGATTGACAGGCAACGTTGCCTCAATCTTGCTTCGCAATATTGCCACATAAAGGACATTTTTTTATTTGCGGGAAGCTTGCCTGAACCTTGAAATGCTATCTTTCGAAACTTGCATGGCAAGATTTAGGCAAGCTTGCTGCATACTCTTGTGCTGTCTGGGGTTTTTCATTGAAACGGCCTCAGATTAATTTGCTTATTAATTTTTTGTTAATTATGTTGTAGCAGCAAAGTATTACATCAATCGCTCATTGTTTATTATCAATAAGAAAAATCACTATAGATAGTTACTAGGAAGACACTGGGAATTTATTTATCTGAAAAAATGAAATCTATATGTTAAAAAATGGCAAAACAATGAATTTGTTTATTTCATTTGTTCAAGCAAATGGAATTTTTTTTCCAAATTTCCACTTTGAAACACACATCTGAAGTAGCTATATATCACTCTTACTAAATATCTAACTTTTGCTGATTTATTTGTTCATAAAAATTGTAAACAATTTTTCAAATACCTGACACTGCTGGCAATCATTGAAGACAAATTTCACCACCAATTCTGTGCACATTTGCATGAATTGGATTAATTCCCCCAAAATGGCATCTTCGAAATATACACTGCCAAAAAAAAAAATCAATTTAAACCATAGTGATGCAAATTTACATACCAGATCGAATATAGGTTTCGAAATTCTAAAAAAGATGGGGATGCAACATCGCGGCACACGTCGCAAAGAGGTAAGAATATGGATGGAAACAACAAAGATGCAATATTGCGAATCACGTTGCTAAAAGGTATAAATCAACTTCGAAAATGTCTGAATGCTATATTGCAGCTAATAATGCAAACAAATTGCAAATGCTCATTTTTCATTATTATTGCGCCTTCGCAGTGCACCATCGCATCAGCTACTCATTTTTGTCGCATTAACATCACATTAACGTCGCAACGCGACCTCGCAGCACACTAGCTCCGAATGGCTAAAAACATATAGTTTATAGTTAGTAATTTATAGAATAGCTAAAAACATATACTTTATAGTTTATACAATAACATTATAGGATCCTATGTCATTTCCTATAGGTGAAACATATAGGTTCCTATGTAGCCCTGGCAGACCAAAGGAACCGAACGGAGCCTCTACAAAGTACCCGTATAACGCCTGTTGACTCCTACACTTCTAACGCATCATCTGTAAGTAGCAGACAACAGGCGTTATGCGTCTTATATTTATGGGAATCAAATGCTTTTGACTAACTGCAACGAAAATTGTAATCCGTATGATAATAAAAATTGCAACGATGAATCTGAAATTCAAATGATGAGAGGTGAGAAGCGGCGAATTATTCTTATAAGCTGGGTGTCCAGCGACCTTGAAATTTTCGTCTCCGCAACTATATAATGTTAAAGTGTACATTTTTATAATATTTGACTTAGGAATTATAAAAATTATTAGCTGAAATCTTCAATATTTACTCAGCTTCAGAATTAGAATGAGCAATGGCCATATAATAAGTCCGTAACTGATAAACGATCCGTACTGATAAGTCCGTCAATGATGGGGTAAAAACCAGGTTTTGTCCAATATGTCAGGGCACATTGCTCTCATTAGATCACTTGATTGTATTATAAAAATGTGTCCGTGGCTGATGATATATACCGAGATAGCCCCGTGTTAAATATTAAAAAATAAAATCCAACTCTAACCAAAAATGCCTTCGACATATTGGGCAGTAACCATCTTAAGCCTGTGACAAAAATTAATTATTCAATTAATTTTTTGCAATGAATCTCTT
>NC_046661.1:65994113-65995551 GCF_010883055.1 Belonocnema kinseyi
GGGGGGGGGGCATACCTGTGACTGGCCACAGAAATAACTTAAATAACACACCACCCCTTTTCTAGCGTCTCATGGGGGCGGGAAGACCCCTCTGACTGGTCACAGAATTAGACTCAACCTTCCAAGAATTTTTTATGTTCATTATTTCTGCGATTTTCAATATTTAACGTCCATTCAGCCTTCCAGGAATTTTTCATGCAATTTAAGTCGCACCACTAAACATTTTGCAGTATATTTGTGATTTTTCATATGTATCGTCTATTTTATTAAAAACCATCAGTCGTAGAATAAAAACATATTTAACATAAAATATGTATTTTCAAAGGATCTACAACTTTTATTTGAAGCTTTTTTAAAAATAAATTTTACTATTTACTGAGATAAACGTAATTAAACATGATTATTATGGGTATTTCATGGTTTTCACCATGAAAATAAAATTTGCGCGTATTTTCTCTATCATGATGTGATCAGCACGTCAAAATACATAGGTATACGAAGTTTTGAATTAATCGGAGGTAAGCGCTTTTTGAAACATTATCCAAATAAATAAAATGTTTTAATTAATTTATATTTAAAACAAAAAACCTTTGTATATTTCAATCTAAATGCAGATGCAAACATTGAATTTGAAATGCGTTGAATTCAAGGTATATTTCAAAAAGAAAACTGAAAGCATAGGATGGACTTTCAAAAGAAGCGAAAGAAAGTGACTCGCTGCATTGCAAATAAACATGGAAAATGGTGTATTTTCGCATTTTTAAATTTAAAATTTAAACTTTTTCGCGTTGTAACAATTTCGAATCCCAGAATGTTATTTTTGAAGTAACCTATAACTTATAACGAAAATTCTGAAAACTCAAAGAATAAGGTTGTATTCTGAAATTTTGATTCTAACCAATTGAACTCTGCCTCTCTAGATCTGAAATTATTTTAATTCACACATTTGAATAGATTTGCTTGGTGCATTTTTTAAGATTTAAAAAAAATTTTTAAATTTTGAAAAAAATTTTTTCTGTTCCCGTTGGGGGATTTTTAGACGTAGGAAAAATCGCGTATTCATAGGAATGCAAATTATTAACTTTTCTGAATGCAACGCTTATTACCGGGTTTACAGGAGAACGGAAGAAATAAGTAAGTTTACTTCAAAATTTAATTCAAGGGAAAATCACTAATTTATTCACAACACTTCGTTTAACACAGTTCAATAACAATAGTTCAGAAATAATTTACGCGTCGTTGTAAGAGTTATTTTTAGTTTGCGCGCTCACGCCTGATTAATTAAAATATTAGTATAAAAAACTCTCATTTCGTTCATGTTTCTCCAAATAAGATTTCCCAAAACTAGAGACCATTTTAACAATTTTTTAACACTTATTCGACACTAGAGTTTATTAAGGGCTATCCATATACCACGTGGACAGTTTGTGCGTGTGGG
>NC_046661.1:65995651-66003279 GCF_010883055.1 Belonocnema kinseyi
TTATTTTTGTGACCAGTCATTGAGATGCCTCCCCCCCCCCCATGAAACGCTGGGAACGGGGTCGTGTGTGACCTAAGAAACTCTACACTTCATACCGACATTTCCCTTATTTTCTCGAAAACCGTCAGTCGTAGAGTAAAAATATATTCAACTGAAAATATGTATTTTCAAAGGATCTACAACTTTTATTTGACGCTTTTTTTATGGGGTTTTCATTGTTCTCACCATGAAAATCAAATTTGCGGGTAGTTTCACTATCATATTCGTAATCAGCGCGTCAAAATACATAGGTATACGGAGTTTCAAATCAATCGGAGGTAAGCGCTTTTCGGAACTTCACCCCTAATTTCAAATTTATAGTGATTCCATTATATATATATTGAACTATTAAAACCTCTGACCTTTTTTAAGGTCTTTAAAACTCTTTTAAAAACTTTTTTTAATAATTTCGGTTGTGATTTCTTAATAAAAGAATAAGTGTTATTTAGTCTCCAGAACAGCAATTTCAAAAATATTTAAAGCCCTAATAGTTGAGACATTTTAAATTTGTAGTCTTCAGTATATTGAATAGTTTCAAATTTAAAGCTATTTAAATGTGTCATGAGATTTTTTAAATGGAAAGTGTTCGATAATTTTAGATTGAAGCATTTCAAATTATTTAGTTACAAATTAAAATCGTACAACTTCAAGTTTTATTTATTTTTTGATCATTTCGAGGCGTCCTAACGATAGGATGCCAACGCACGCGATTGACTAGATGATACTTAACCAAAAATGTTAACAATAAAAAGTTAACCAATAAGTAAGAACTAGAAAGTTTTAGATCGCGGAATTGAACAAGATGGAGCTAGAAGTTGGCCAAAACTAGAAGATTCTTGCTCCCTCCATCAAAACATTAAAGTGCAATCTCGGGCGAGTTAAGCATGAAGGTGCCACTTCTCGCTTATAATCTAAACGTGAGAAGTGGCAACCTTCATGCTTTGCTCACCCGAGATAGAACTTTCATGATTTGATGAAGCGAGAGAGCACCTTTTAGTTTTGGCCAACTGCTAGCCTCATCTTGCTCAATTACGCGAGCAAGACTTTCTAGCGCTAGCTTCTCGGTTAGTTTTTTATTGCTTTTATTTTTGGTTAAGTACCGTCAAGTTGTGTCGCGTGCGTTGGCACCCTACCGTTAGGATGCCTCAATTTGTCAACCCCCACAAATTATTATTATTTTTTTTTGTAAGAAAATAACGCCTAATTTTTGTAAAAAATGACAAATATATATTAACGGTTCACTTAAGGTCATTTTTCTTCAAAAAGCTTGTTCCTGAATAAATGGACTCTTATTGTTTCCGATTTCGTTCTGTCACTTAGGGATTGTGTTTTTCATAGGAAACACTGAAATGTGAATTTTTCAATATTACAAAATTATAATTGAAGGTCACTCGGGGTAATTTTCTGTGAAAAATATTAATTTACAAAGAATATTTGTCAAACAATATAATGGATTTCTTCGCCCGAGATACAAACGTAAATTGTACTATGGTAAAAACAACTGGAAAAATTTAGACGAAAGCCATATTTGGCAAAGAAAACAAACCTTTGTCGACCTATAAATACTAATTTAATTCCTCGAAAGATTTTTAAAAAATCTCTTCGAAACACTTTTAATGCAACAATTTCATTCAAGAAAAATATTTTTTATAAAAATAAAAATAGTACAATTTTTACATACAATTCTTAAAATAAATAATCTGTGTGTCAAAGCACAATCCAATCCGACTATCTTTTCGAAAGTTATCCGATATACAGACAACCACAACAAGAATAACAACGACGACGTAGACGCCAGAGAGACAGATACCGACGTAAAAACTTGTTTTTCTGACTCAAGGAGCCTCAAAACGTAGAAATTTCATGAAATTCGCGAATGTCATTTTTTGGATAAAACTCTTCTCATTATGCATGAGAATGTGATTATCTAATCTGAGATCTTGAAAAAGTAGCGTTTTTCAATTCTTGACTTTTTCCATATCAAGCTTTTTTTACTTCAAATGTCCATTTTCGTATGGTTTTTTGGATTTTGAGAATTCTTTCACTTTGGTAAGTTTGATTTTATAAAAAAAAGTTATAAGAATAAATTGTTCATATTTTTTGCACCATAAATGGCTGTGGATAGAATTTTCAAATTTTGAAAAAAGTGGTCACAAAAATTTTGAAAAAGCTCCAACTTTTTGGATTTGTATCAAAAATGGCTGTTTAACGAACTCGATCTTTCTTTTTGGTCCCTCAAACAGTGTGAAGTCCAATCCAAGCCGACCAGACTTTCGAAAGTTATCCAGTATACAGACAACAACAAGATTTGTAGAAAATCTTTCAAAGAATAAAATGAGTGTCCCGTAAGTTAGAACCGAAAAATTACTATTTCAGAAAATGAAAGTTGTTCTGAATATTGAGCTACACTCGCGACCGGAACAAATAGGAAAATGAAAGTAAATTTGAAAATTGAACTGTAGTTCGGGTATTAAAAATTTAACAGTGATTGGTTTTACAAGATGATTCTAGATCTGTTCAAAATGATATATTTTTCAAACAAAAGAATAAAATTTGGAGCTTCTCAAGAATTTTGAAATATTAGGAAAAAAATTTTAATTTCTGGGTAGATTTAAAATGATTTTTTATTTCGAAAAAGTACAAAGAGATTGTTTCAAAATATTTCAAAACATTTCAAGAGATTTACAATATTAGAGAAAATCTGGAAGCTCTTAAAACAATTTTTTGTGTAGGATTTTACAAAAATGTGAGATAAAATGCTAATCAATCTAAAAGATATTTAAAAGTTCCGAAAAAATTTTTAAATCATTTAAAAAGATTTGAAATAGTTTAAAAGAGAATTGATACTTTTGATGATTTTGAAATATTTTGAAATGTTGAATTTTTATTTTGACCCTGGCGGACCGAAGGAACCGAATGGAGCCTCTACAAAGTACCCGTAAAGACCAAATTGGGTCCCTATTCGGTTCCTTTTTAAAAAAACTAAAAAAAACAGCAAACTTAATTTTTAAATTGTTGAAATTAGGCGTCGTCTATATTTATGGCGGGCAACTAAGCCCGCACCGCATCTACGTTTATAATATCTTTGTCTAGTGTTATTTTTTCGACGATACTTAAAACATCGTAAAAGTTCGGATCGAGCCAATGATTGAGATTGAGTGCCTGTCATGCCTTACTCAACTTTCCTATTGGTAGAGATTACGGCTGGCTTAAAGACATCAAAAATGATTAAATATCAAGGAATTAAATTTTAATATTCTGCATTCGATTCATTACATAACGACCAGGCGAACAGAAAAGGATAGAAGAAAATCGGTTAATCCTTTCAAATTTCTGGATATACCTTTTTTTTCTCTTCTCCGATTGTACGAGAAAAATACTGAAAGAAAAGATGCTGCGCTCAGAATTGGAAACTGTTGAATCGAAAAAGTATGGAATTTCCATTTATTTTATTTTCATTTTCTTATTCATTTTATTTATTCATTCATTCACTCATTTAATTTTTTTATTTTCATTTCATGGTGACAATTTTCAATTGAAAACTGCAATCATAGACAATCATAATTTTTATATTTTTTTTCTTGAATCTTTATTTGTTTCAAATACAACTGCTTGCATCACAATGAACGTGCTGTTAGTCTAAACTGATTAAATTGCTTGCTTCAATATTCATATTTTGTGGTTCAGTTGCATTGCTTTTCATTCGAGAAATTAAAATATTATTCACAGAAAGCGGACGAGCCTACTTTTTCGAGGTGGGGACCTAGCCATAGAATTATAATATTAAATGGCACAATGCGTACAGTTTATACTATGTTACAATTTTATAAAAATTATACATATATTTCCAATCGATTTACAAGATGGATTATTTGCGAAATCAATCCATACTAGTACAATTTGAATATTTCCTAATCGACGTGAAGTTGGCACAGTAACTATGAAAAAAAAAACTAGCTTTATCATATGGAATCGTTTGGTGGTCGTTTGGTGGTGTTTGGTAGCCCAATTTTGACGCCAGTTGATCAACATTGAAAAAGTTATTTGGGGTGCTAACTTCACGCTAGCACCTCACTTTTTAATATTTTAAACATTTTCTTGCGGGAATCGTTTGGTAGTCCACTTTTGACGTCTGGTGGTCAAAATTGAAAAAGATATGGAGCTTTGAAAAAAATGACCGGCTCCCCAAAATTTCACTATTTTGAATTTTGTTCGCACCAATCGCTACAAAATCGTTTGGTGGTACTTGGTAGTCCACTTTTATCGTTTAACAAATAAAAATAATGAAATTTGGTAATTTTTATAATTTTCTAAAAAAAATGACAAGTGTCATCGCGCAGACGTTTCCGCGCTTGAGGCCGCGCGGCGTACTCGGTACTCGTGTACTTGTCATTAGCGCGAAAGTTGTAAAACTAAAGAATGCAAGAAATACGACAGAAGATTTAAAAAGAAAAAAGAAGAAGCGATTAAAAGACCAGAGCTGACTATCGAGAGAATAGACCAAAATTTGAAAAAGCCACAGTCAGTGGCTTGCTAATTTTTGTATTTTAATTATTTATTTGCAATCAGATAATGTTATCATTGCCGAAATTAATTTTTCACGTTGAAAAAACAAACCCACTCGATACTTCTTTGTTTTATTTATTTTCTGTTACATGACGTAAGAGAATTTACTTTCTTTCAGAATCTGTAAAGTGATCGTCGCATATTTTTATTTTTTGATTCTCTCCAGTAACGCCCTTCTCGTATGAGATAGATGGCAACTAATAAATAATGTATCGTTTAATTATGGAAGACAACGCATGTTAACTAAATGGTGGTACACATAATAACAAATTTTATTGTATACAAAATTACTCAAATATAACTTTATTTACTTTTCTTAGAATATACAATTGCTGTTTTTAATTTTAAAAATTTTTTTTATATAGTATTCCATAAAAATAATATCACATATGTTATACTAATTCTATATCACATATTCTTTTTGTAAACTTTGGAATTAGTCAACATAGTAAAAGCGACAATGGAAATTTGACCCCTTAGTCGACCTTGCCTTAAGGGTTTTTGATCTATGTTGTAACCTAAAAATTCGATTTCCTTATTTTAATCGATAAATATTATAATTCGATATTTTTTAACTCTGTAGCGATACTCATTTTTCAAATATAATTATGAATTTATGAAGTAAAACGAGGAGATTAAATTTTGAAGTTAGCACATCGATCCAACACCCTTAAGATCTAAAACTCTGTAAAGCGTTGATAAAGTATCAAAGTCAATTCCTTATTCTTATTATATAAACTTCTAACGTAATGCCTTACGTTTAAAGAATGCTGCAATTTTAAAAATGAATTAACCGCGTTTAAGTTTAGGCTAAAGCTAATCTTTGGTTTAAACGGAGTTCGGAATTAACTTCTACTACATACTTAGAACAAAAAAAAGATTTTTCAATTTCAAGAAATAAAGATAAAACTAAGAAAAAAATGTAATTAAATCTCAATCTTGGATAAAAGTTTTCAGTCGCCAAGTGTTAAAAAAACAGGAAGAAGTTCCATATAAACTAAATTGCCATCCTAATTCCAAGCATTTTCGTTCGAATTAACAGGCAAAAGTTGGTGTTGATTTTCTACGAAAAGAAAATTCTTTGTTTGAATAGTCGAATCCTGCCTCTGGACCTTATTTCGAATTCAGAAAGGAGAAATTATTGTTAATCTCCTCCACCCTGATCTGAGAAGTAGAGTTCAATCCGTCCACTAACTATGGCTTTTTCAAATTTGAGTCTATTCTCTCGATAGTCAGCTCTGGTCGTTTAATCGCTTCTTCTGTTTTTTTTTTATTTTCTGTCATGTTTCTGTCATTCTTTAGTTTTAAAACTTTCGCGCCAATGACAAGTATATTACAATAATTTCATTATTTTTAATTTTTGAACGATAAAAATGGACTACCGAATACCACGAAACGATTTTGGAGTCATTGGTGCGAACAAAATTTAAAAAAGCAAAATTTTGGGGTGCTGGTAATTTTTTTCAAAGTTCCATATCTTTTTCAATTTTGACCACCAAGCGACAAAAGTGGATTACCAAACACCAGGGCTGTGCACGTAATATACCTTAGGTAAATTACATGAGGTTTTTGTCGTAATTTACGTACGTATATTACGTCCTCAGTTTTGTACAAAACGTAATATACGTTTTCAAGATGGCGTCGACATTATCACATTTCGTTCCATTACTTTAAAATAGCGCCGGTAACAGTATGCGGTATTTTTGTTGCATGCATGAAATTTAAAGTGAGTGAAAAAAAGTTATTATTCTACAACTTTGACAATGAATAGAGGCGGCAGACCGAGGAATCCATGTTAGGAAGAATTATCCTTCCTTTAAAAAAAATGGTAAAAATGTTGCGTTTTGTCAGGGATGCAACCGCGTATTATCGAATAGGCTAAAGAAAGTTTAAGAAACCACAGGTGAATTTTCAAAACCATCCGAACCGAAATTATCTTAAAAATAGAAAAACAAATCATTCAAGGATCTTCGCTGATTTCAACACTTTTTCAGAAAAAAGTGCGTTATAATTATAAACGCATCGGAAGAAAACCTGATGCAATTAGATGAAAGCAGTCAAAACAGAAATTCTAAAATGAGTGGTGTCAATTTTGATATTCTTAGTGATATTTTTATGTCAAATGGAGTTCTGATAAACAACAATGTAAGTCGGTACACATGAGAATAATTTTAAAAAATGAGGTCATATTATGCTCTGAGTCGACCACCTTTATTACGTATAATACGTCAGAAACTCCGAGTGACGCATCACTGCGCAACCCTGCCAAACAACACGAAACGATTCCCGCAAAAAAATTTTTAAATTCGACTACTTTTTCAATTTTAACCACCAAACATCAAAAAGGGGCTGCTAAGCACCACCAAATGATTCCATTTGATAAAACTAGTTTTTTTTCATAGTTGTTGTGCCAACTTCACGTCGATTATTTCCTATTATTTTTTAAACAATTTTCCATTGTTTACAGAAATGTAAATTATTTAGACAACACCGGCCAGCATGGTTTTCTTGTTGGAAAGTGGAGGGTCATTTCCGAAGTAATTTTTAACGTCAGAATTGGCCCATCGTGGTTATATACCCAAAAATTAGCGTTTTTAGCGTTTCTAACAGATAAAACTTTTAGTGCAATATCTATACATTGTTCTTTAATATTATTAAGTGTTTATTTTTATATTTGTACAGTTTACAATTTCTAGAGATATTTTAGTCTATTCGACTAATGAATTTCCCGCATGTATTTTAAAATTTCTTAATTATTACGTTCCGATCACTAACAATGAGTGAATGGCAGAGTAATAATAAGTTCATAAATCTATAACTGCTCTCTGGGTCAAACCTGTATTTGGTGTTAGGATTTCTCTACTTTGAATCAGAAAACTTTGAACCCTCAGAGCGGAGACTAATATATATATATATATATACGGTTCGGTTTTGATTCCTCTAGAATCAAACCGAAGGGCCTATGACAAAGCCACCGAACACGTCCTCGGGTTGCGGATAGAGGGTCCCTGTACCAAGGGTTT
>NC_046661.1:66003379-66005554 GCF_010883055.1 Belonocnema kinseyi
TGATAAAGGAAACAGCTATTTATAAAATAATTTATAAAAAGGGCTTATAATTTTTGCCCAAAGAAGATAATTTCCAAATAGTTTAAGCTGTACTACTGGACCATGCTTTCAACCGGAAACGTTTTTATTTTTTATATTTACCTTCCCAAGGATGAGTGTTGTGAAAATTGAAAAGCTAAACTTTACCAGAAAATGCGTTTGCATTTGAAGTTAAGCTTTGAATCTTAAAGAGAAATTGTAATTTCGTGCTTATGCAATTTGAAATTAAAATTTTTTCAGTTCATAATAATTTTGTTATTGCATTTATATTTTGACACAATCTAAATTAAATTTTGTCATTTGGACAATTTTTGTTAAATTAACACCAAAACATTGAGAAATATATTTTTTATGAATTAAAGAATTGAGAAATAACAAAGGGCAAAATAAAGAAAACAAACATGCATTAAAGGGATTGCGAGGTTGCTTTGTTTATCTTCTTTCCTTACTTATTTTTTTGGTACGTAAAGTTTAACTTTTTATTTATATGACGTTTTATAATTGTAAAAAAATTGCGATAGTCAAAGAATGACATTTTGAACCTTATTGCTTTATAGGTGAATTTTAATCAATGATTTCTGAACATCCTTGATTATGTCTGGTTTCATCCAAACATTATCCAATTCGTGAATTTGTTTTCATTTACTCCTTATTATGTATTCTTTATGTATGTATTCTCCTTATGTGTGCTTATCGAATGTCTCGAAGAAAATGTTCAGATTTCCGAAATGTTGCGACATTAGTAACATTAATAACACATAAAATTGTTAATAGCATTTTAGATTAATAACACATTCATTAGCTCTTTTTAAGGTAAACAACTTTTATCTATTTATTTTTTTCATTGCTTCTGTCGTTTGTCCAAACACTTGTATCTTATATTTTTAATGTTGTTTTTTTTACGAATAAAACAAAAACTACCCTTCGTATCAAAAAGTAATTGATAAAAAAGTTTTGGATCTTTTTAAGGTGCACAATTTTTTATTTCTCTTCTTTTCTCCGCATCTTGCACAGTTTGATCACTAAATTAAATTTATGATTTTTCATTATTTTTGGTTCTTTCAAAATTGGAATTTTAGATTATTTAAAACAATCTGAAAAGTTTTTATGATAATCTTGTAGGGCTCTCAAAAAGCAACGTTTTTCTTCTCTCGAGTTTTTTTTCAAGTCTCGCGCTGGTTAGTTTACAATTTTCATTTTGGTATTTTTTTAAATTTGTTGAAACCGCTATAATACTGGTAATATTCTTTTTATCAAAAGAAGTCGATAAGGTAAATTGTTCGGATTTCCAATTATTACAAATACCCGTACATGGAATTTTTAAATCTTGAAAAAAATTGTCTCAGAAATTTTGAAAATTCTGTAACTTTTTGAATTTTTACCCAAAGTAGCCAATCAACTTGATCTTCAGTTTCTGACGTAAAAACCTGTATTTCGTGTCCAAACGTAACATTTTACACAAATGTAATAACTTTTTTGATGAGAATGTAAAAAATATCTGTACTCTGAGTACTGCCGTGATTTGAAATGTTGAAGATTTGGAATTTCAAATTATTTAGTTTTCAAGATTTATATTTTAAAGGTATAATATGAAATTTTTTTTGAAAAGTTCAATTTTGAAGACTTGCAATGGAAAATTCTTTAAATTTAACGATCTGCAATTTAAAACTGTTTAATTTAGAATATTTGCAATCAGGAACTCTTGAATTTTAAATGATGTATAAATAAAATAAATAACAAATAAATTAATTAATTTAAATCTAATAAAATTCTAATTAAATTTAATTAAATAACAAAATAAAAATTCATATAAACTGTATTGATTTTGAAGATTAATAGTAAAGAATTCTCAATTAAAAATCTTCCTAATTCATGATATTTGACACGCATATCATGAAAATTAATGAATTTTAAATTTCGAAGTATTGGGTTAAAAGTTTTAATAATTTGGGGCCCAAAAAAATCACATTTCAGAAATTTCAACGGACATGTTCACCAAATCGTTCTCTTAGTCAAATAAATTCACCCATGTTTTTTATTTATATAATTAAAAATTTGTCATAAGGACAACCGCAGGATTTCGCCGGGAGCGGGTGCTAATCTGAAAAATTGCACCCGCTTCCAGCGAAATCGCGG
>NC_046661.1:66005654-66008503 GCF_010883055.1 Belonocnema kinseyi
GGAAAATTAAAAATTAGAAGCGTTTCAAATTTATAATTTTAGATAGAAATCGTTTTTAGTTTATCAACTGCGAATATAAAGTATGATTCTTTTTTTAATTGAGGTGGACACCAAGGATTCACAAGTGAATCATAATTGATTTCACAACACTATTCGGAATTTGTTTAAAATTGAAGAATATTCCAGTTTTAACGTTAAAAATTAAACTGTTTCAATTGGAAAGTCTTAAAAGTTAAACAAATGGAAACTCGCGATTAAAACCTTATAACCCATTTTCAATTAAAAATAAATTAAAAATACATAAGCTGTATCAATTATAATAATTTAAAGTTTATCTTAAAATATACTTTATGGAACATGATATTTATTACGAATGTCTCAGTGAAATTCTGTTCGTATAATATTGTTTACCAATGCGAAACGTAATCTGGCTTGGAACTGTCGTCTTAACATCTAAAACCCGAAAGAACAATTTCCCTATCACTTGGAATTATAATTATATTTTTATAAAAACGTTATTCTGGACAGTTTACAATATTATCGAATTTGAAAATTCCCGAATAATAAAACTCCAGGTCGAATGCTGTCTGATGATCAAATATACAAACTAGAAAATTCCCGAATTGCAGAAATTGAGAAAACAGTTTTGTGATCAATATTATTTATTTATCAAAAATACAATAATCAAATATTTTTATTATAGAAATTTTGTTTGATGTTTAATTTTTTTTTAATTAATGTTTTAATTTAAAATAACAATAATTGTATAAATATGTGATACAAACATAAATTTAAAACACGTGAGCTTTAAATGAAACAAAATTTGCAGGATTCAATGCAGGCTGATTTAACGCGACTTTTATTTTTATTTTTTAAAATAATAATTTCATTTTTGCGAGCGTTTTCTATAATGTACAAAAATACAATGCACATTTTCAAATAACTTTTTATCAAAAAATACATTCGTTCAATTATTGTTATTTTATATTCCAACAATAATTTTTAGAAACTTTAAACATTAAATATTTTATTATTCTATTAAAAATTTTTTTTTAAACAAACTATTTTTTAATTGTTCAAATTAGAGAGATGTCTAGCCCGGATATTGTATAATTCGGAAAGTTTCTGTCGACAATTCTCAAATTCGGTAAGATTGTAAATTGTCGAGAATTTTCCAATTCGGGACTTTTATATTTCGACAATGTTATAATTTCGAAATTTTTACAGTGATGTGGGAATTTTATTTTTCGGAAAAAGCTACTGAAAAATCCCGAAAAATAAAATTCCCGACACTGTAAAATTCGTAAATTGAAAAATAACCAAATAATAAAATTCCCGAAATTATGAAAGTCTCGAAATATAAAAGTCAAATTGGAAAATTCAGGAAAATAAAATAAATAAAATTCCAGACAATAAGGTATTACGGAATTTTAAAAATCGCCAGAGAAAATGGCTGAATTATAAAATAACCGAACTATAAAATTCCTGAATTTAAACAATTAAAAAAATTTTTTATCAAATATTATTTATTTATTGAAAATACAATAATCGAATATATATTTCTGGATAAAAAAATTTATTTGTAAATGTGCATAGTCTTTGAAAAAAAAATATAAAAAAGTTGTGAAAAATCGAATTTTTTATTAATAAAAAAAATAAAAGTAATAAAAATAAATTTTGATATAAATCGTTGTTGAATTGAATCCTGCAAAGTTTGTGCGAAAATGTTATTATGTAGGTACGAAGAAAATTTAGGCAGAACATTTTTTTCTTTCATAGCGCACGTGTTTTTTAATGTATTTTTTAATACAATTTTTATAAAATTATTATTCAGGTGCCGGAGATTTTATTTTTTGGGATTTTTCATTCATCTCTTTCGGAATTTTTTCCAGTGGTCCCATATTTTTATATTTCCTCTTAAAATTATGTCTTTTTTCAAAATAAAAAGTCAACATTTCAAGATCATCAAAAGTATCTATTCTCTTTTAAATTATTTTAAATCTTTTAAAACTATTTAAAAAAATTTTCGGAACTTTTAAATGTCTTTAGACTGATTTCCATTTTCCTAACATTTTTGTAAAATCCTGCACACAAAATTGTTTTAAGAGCTTCCAGATTTTTTCTAATATTGTAAATCTTTTGAAATGTTTTGAAATATTTTTAAACATTCTCTTTGAGTTATGTACTTTTTTGAAATAAAAAATCATTTTAAATCTACCCAGAAAATTTTATTGTTATCCTAATATTTCAAATTCTTGAGAAGCTCCAAATTTTGTTCTTTTCTTTGAAACATTCAGAAACCTCCGGATTATTTGATTTTTTTCTAAATTAATGCTTATTTAACTGTTCTTTAAGAATAAAAATAAAATACTTTTACCTTCGAAATACAAATAAAAACAAATAAGACAATTATAATCGTAACATTCCAAGTTTAAATTTGTCACTCTGAATTGTGTGTGTGACGATTTGTCCCGGTCTCAAGTCCAGCTCAATATTTAGAAGAACCTTCATTTTTTTGAAATTGTAATTTTTCGGTTGTAACTTACCGGCAATCATTTTATTCTTTGAAAGATTTTCTACAAATCTTATTAAAAATGTTTATATTCTTATGCAAAATGAGAAGGTATTAGTTTTTAATGAAAAATAACTTTTTCGGATTTGATCAAATGTCGACATTTTGAGGCCCCTTGAGTCAGAAAAACAAGTTTTTACGTCGAGGCCTGTTTGTCTGCCAGGTGTCGTCGTTGTGTAGTTGTCTGTATACCGGATAACTGTTCCGATTGGATTGGGCTTTGACACACTGTTCGAAAGACCAAAAAGAAAGATCGAGTTCGTTAAACAGCCATTTT
>NC_046661.1:66008603-66012113 GCF_010883055.1 Belonocnema kinseyi
TTAAAAATTAAAAATATGATTTTTCGAGAACATTTTTTTTTTATAATTAAAAAAAAGACTGTACCGAAAACCTGGATCAAGCTTCAGATCTGAAAAAATTCAGCGATACATACATGTAAAACTTTTCTAACCTCAACAAATCTTTCTACTGCTTTACCGTCATATTTTACGAAGAATGAGAAAACAAGAATTCGACTTCGTAGTACGACGAGGGCAGGACCTCGATAGGGCAGAAAATGTGATGTCCTATATATATATAATTCCCCACTCCGACGCCCCGTACCGCATCTACGTTTATAATATCTTTGGCTTAAGACATAATGGGAAATACCTCGTAATTTCAAATTGCCGTAACTTGGTAAAGAAAAATGGTAATTGAACTGTGCGACTCTCAGATTAAAGAGAAAGAGCAGTACTATATGATACAACTAAAGACAAAAACCCCAAAAAATTGGTGTCTTCTGTACATAACCTCAAAAGTCTGTGCAAATATTTAATCCAAAAAAATGTAACAAATAATTGTATTTTCTCATTGAAATGTAATTGTTTGAAGTAGTACGTTTGTCTAAAAAATAATATCATCATTTAAACAATTATTTATTGTCTATTTTTCAAATTTCGGAAAATTGAGCTAGAGATGTCCACTTTTTCTAAAATGGTATCCTATGCTACGTTATGTTGAATAATTACATAATTTTGATACACTTCTTTTAATGTTTAATAAATTTCTATTTGTTTAAACAGTCTTCATTTGCTCAATCAGTTTGTTTAAAATAGCTAAATAGTGTATTACATGACTATATAGTGTATACAAAGAAGAGATGAACCCACTTTTAATTGTTTAAGCAAATATAACTTGTATAAATCATTACTTTTTGACAAATACTTTTGAAATCGTGTTTTCTGAGTTAAACATATTATTCAATGATTTTGAGGACTAGTAAATTCAGTTAAAATCTTAATGTTATTGTTTATACAATCAATTATTGTTTTTTTTTCTTTAAATTTCCGTCCAATTAAGTATGGATGGTTTACATCAAGAAACTAACAACGTCAACAACAAACAGAAAACAAAATCAACAAAAAGTTGCTAAGGATAACAATTTAGAAAAAGTGGCCATCTCTGGTTCACTTTTTAGACATTTCTAAAATAAACAATAAATAATTGTTTAAATAATTACATGTTTCTAGAACAATTTTCTACTCTAAACAATGACAAATTTGGAATATTCTTAAATTTTTCTATATGAATCATATTACAAATGTAAATTTTGTCTTGAAGTGGTTACTGAGAAATATAAAGTTAAAGAAAAGATACAAATATTAGAAAAAAACACTGAATTTCTAGCCTTCTTGTGAGAGAATATTATTACAAATAATAAATTGTTTAAACACTTATGTTTTGTTAACTTGATTTAATTTAAAAAAATCAATACCTTTTGGTAACTATTTTATTGAAAATTGGACTACTTTACAGAAAGCTTATCTTTTGATTAAAATTGCAAATAACCGTTTCGTTGAAGATTCCCCTGCTTTAAGTGAGAATTCAACTTTTTCATTAAAAATTGGTTCATTTTATTCTATTCAGCTGCTTTTGATTTAACCTTTTTTCGTTCTAAGTTCAACTGTTTCTTTGAAAATTGAACTACTTTGTTGATTAATAAAAAACAGTAAGATTTCACCACACTCCATCGTCTGACGTTATTATTAAATGACACGGAGGGGGGGGGGGGGCAATGTACGGACCCTAAAAAGAGGAATTTTTAATTAAAAAAGTAAATTAGCATCCCAAAAGATAAGGAACTTTCATGTAAAAAAGAAAAAATTTCAACTTTAAATAGGGTAGCCAAATTTTAATTTCCAATTAGCAAACAAAATCAACCAACGAGTAATTTTTCACAAAAAAACAAGAATTTTTAACCAAATTAATTTTTAACAAAAAAGACGAACTTTCAAGAAAATACATGAATTGCTGCAAATATTTCTGAAATAATATATGTTTAATAATATTTGGTAAAATATAACAATTTATATTTTCATGAACAAATTAGATAAATAAATTAGAAATTTTAGAAAATCAAGTACAACGAATTATTTCCTTCCATTCAAATAGCTTGAGATTAAGTTAAATGTCTCAGTCACAAATGATAATAAAAATGAATTAATAACAATGTTTTATGAAAAATGTATAATAGTTAAGTATTAATTATAAAATATTCCAGGAATTTTCACAGAGTGAATCTCAGCACGCACATTGAAATTAAGAAACCGAATTTCTCGACGTATAACTGCCCAAACATGTATACTTGTTTATAAAATATTTAGTTACAAGCACTATTTATAATAATGGTTATCCTTAACTTTTTAAATATTTTTGCGATTAAACGTAATTCATATATTAATATATACATTGAATCAGCCCAGTTGTACAATATTTTGAAATTCAAAGTCATAAGGTTATTTAATTTTAAATTGAAGACGTTAAAAAAGTGAATATTATGTAAGATAGTAAATTTTCTAAATTTCAAATTCTGTGTGTGTGAAATTCAATTTCTGTAGAATCCTTAGGTGGTAAAATTATTTCATTTAAAATTAAAAGCATTAACAGTTCCATCAATTTATAGAAAATGTTCCCAAGTGAATTATCGCAGATTGATACATCAAACATTGCATTCAAATCTCACTTTTAAAACTTAAAAAATGGTAAAATTTGTGCAGTTTTAAATTTCAAATTTAAAGGTCTTCAAAAAATAATAAATTTAAATTCCAAGCTTTCCAAATTAGAGTAATAGTATATAGAAATTCTATGAATGAGCATTACTACCCAGAATCGGAAACTATACTCAAGCTTGTGAAGCAATTAAAGTTTATCTTTTTTGTTTTGAAAAAATTTTCTAATTTTTTTTTGTTGAGGAAGTGCACGAAGAACGTTTAAATATTTTTAATCAAAAAGTCTATAGAGGTAAATTTGATCAATCGAAAACTTTTAATGTACAAAATGTTCAGTAGAATTCTCCCCCCTCCCGTGGATTCAACCCCGCTCGCCAAGTTAGGATGGCATGCCTAGTCCCGTATTTCCTATGTCCATGGTAGCACCCAAGAACAATTATGGGAGAGGTAGAGAATTGTAACACGCATAATCTCGAAATGCACACACACATTAAATTGAGCAAAATTAAAATGTTTACAATCAACCCACAAAAAAAATGTGCGGGGAAATTTGTTAGCATGTTCGCTATCATTCCCTAGATTTTGAAGACAAAATCTTTATTATTGTAGGAAAAAAGCTGGGGGAATCTAAAACTGGTAAAATTGATAATTAACTAAGTATCACATACCCTTCAATAAAATATAAACGGATCATACTTTATGTTTATTTTCCTCGATCGTCGGATGACCCTAGAGTTCTAATCGCTACAGCGATCATGCCATGGACATAGGAAACACGGGACTAGGCATGCCATCCTAAGTTGGGCGAGCGGGGCTGAATCCACGGGAGGGGGGGGGGGG
>NC_046661.1:66012142-66020467 GCF_010883055.1 Belonocnema kinseyi
TGTGCCAAGCATTTTTGCCGACAAACTGTGCATGAAAATATAAACATGTGGGCACCGTCATGTTTGTCGCGGGACATCAAAAGGTGGCGGACCTCCCCCCTCATTGCATCACCCCCGCAATGGCATGCCTAGTCCCTTGTTTCCTATGTCCATGGATCATGCATATTTTTAGAAAACTCTATTATTGACTGAAAATTAAATCGGCGACAGCTCCTCTTTCGCTCATTTTACGCACGACAAATGTTAAGAGGTGATTGGTACGTGAGCGCGTAGAGAGGCACAGCGGCGCAGGTTAGGATTTTCACCGACAGCGCCGTTTACATTTATCCTGACCTACTAATAATTCTATCCCCACTCCGCTGCCACTTGTCGCATTTAGGTATATGATATCTTTGCTGAAACGCAGAACTTCATCTCCTCGTACATCATCTCGACCGTAAATCATTGACGATGTTCAGACATCCCGCCCAAGTAAATAACGTTCGTCATCTTTGATATGTATTATACATTGTTTTTCTACAATTTTCACGTATATTACGTGGTTTATGTATTAAACGTAGAAAACCCCGAGTGACATGTCACAACCCATCTCTGCCTGGTGAAACAGTGAAAATATTGATGAATGGAGTTCACCGAACAATTAATTTTTTTTAAAAAGCAGCGCACGCATACAATATAACAGCGACAGAAAGCTTTTTGATAGGCAGACCAATTTTTTTGAAAATTTGACTGTTCTACGGACTTTTATTGACATCTCGACGTAAGCAAAAAAATATATTGGATAATCAAAGTATTACAATTTTGAAAGCAACCTCCTCGAGTAATCCTACGACTAAAGTGGTTTAGGCGAAACTAACGTTAATAGAGATTGCCAGCGCTTCATGCAAGAGATACTCTGATTTCCCTGTAATGACCACAGTCACATTTATAAATATTAAATATATTAATATTGTTCAAGGTCATGCGAAAATGTAAGAATCTTATAAAATATATTATACTTATATATAGAGGGATTAAAGTGTTATACATGGGTAATGATTGAAGCTTGAGCGGAAAACTTTTCTTAACAAGAAGAATGTCAAGTCTGTCATAAATTCGATTTAAATTTCGTATTCGCATCTCGCTGGTTTGTCTTTTACTGTATTTGGGTCTAATTTAAAGTAAGGATATTTGAGTTTCATAATCACATCTTTAAAGTTAAATTCCTTAAATCTAACGATTAATGTTGAGCTAAATTGTTTCCTTAAAATCTAACTTGTCTCGTGTACAATTAATAATATAAAAATTAATTTCTGATAGAATTATCTCATCTTAGGGACTATAATTAAATTACGTGACGCGTTTTTCTTTTGTTTAAATAAAGATCAGGGTAAAATTGCCTCAAGCCAAAAGAGATACAACGATGTAAATGAAAGAAAAATGCGTTAAGTAATTTGAAAGTACAGCCCCTTACATTATCGATCGTTTGCTTGTAATCATCGGAAAATTAAATACACATTATCATTTGCATACTACGAGATCTTTTCCGTCTGCACCTCGCATCATTGCTAATAGAAAAAACGTCGTTTCCTGATCCCTTAGCTAATTACAGACATACAATTTCTCAAATTTTAAGGTACAAATCACTTGCACTCTTAAATATTTCTACTAAGGATATACATAAATATACCTGAATATGAGCAAAATATGCAAAATAAGGTGGACGGAAAAATGTACAAAAATACCAGAATCGCTTATCAAAATTCCACGAAGGAATAATGAGACCAAACTGTGGGCATGTCACCTGGTTCCAGTTATGGATGATGGTACCATGGAGAATATACATAGAAGAAACCATACACTCCCCGATGAAAATTTGAGCACATTGATATTTTTCAAAAATTTCCAACATGTGTCATATTTCTAGTGCAATTACTAAAAAAAATGTATTACATTGTCTAAAAACCAATACGAATCTCGTCAAATTACACCCTCACAGTATCAACGTCCACTTAAAAATTACAAGATTGCTGCATAATAGGTGATATTTCGCGAGAACTACCTTAAACTGGATCATGGAGATTTCAAAAATGTTGATTGATTTCGGAGATATTGGTCATATTTTCACTTCTTTTTCTCTTCAAGAAAGAGGATTAGCAAATGAGAAATTTTTCCACTTTCAATGGACTTAACTGTTTTAAAATATGATAACTTTAAACATTTTACCAATTGTGTTATAGATATGATACCTATTTGAAATTTTTGAAGAATCTCAGTTTACCCAAACCAGAGGAACTCATCTTTGCCCAAAAGTTTAGCAAGGAGAAGGTAAAACACTCAGTCATTGCCACGTGAATGGGAAAATAAAAATAATTATATTGCCGTGCATGCACACTCAGACCAAGAAAAATAATCTCTAACGTTGAGCACATAAACTTCGATCAGGAAAAATGATTTTAAATCGTACGATAATCGGATGCAATGGCCTTATCTCAACACAAGTGATATTTTCAGGCCTCGCTGGATTGAATTAAATACAAACCTTTTTGTAGAACGATGAATATATCGAACCTAAAAGTTCTTCTTCCATAGAGCTAAACAATAGCATGTTTCTTTGATTAAAGATGTAGAAATATCAGAATAAGTACATTCAAAATTTTCTTCAAAAAAATGTATTTAACTCGAGAACAAAAATTTTGTTGTGCATTAAAAAAAATTCTAGCATTAACAATTCTTTAATTTACAATTTTTTATTAGTTTTCACAAGCAAAAACTGTATATATAAGAAAACTTGCCATCATTTTTGAACCAAAAGGAACATAGTTTCTGAACTTTCAAAAATTTGAACTTTTAAATTAAAAAATCTTTGAAAGATATTAACCGACTCTCGGTCCAAACGATTCGATTATTTCAGCTTTTTTACTCCACGCTATTAGTGATCACTATGTAAGCTAAGATGACGCTCCGATGCCAGCTGATTACTGGACTTTTGTTGTACTCTAACATATAATATTTATTTTACGAAATATAAAAAGCACGTGGCAAATATTGCAAGTGTATATTAATCATAGATAGAGATTTTCATTTCTTTTCAGCCTAATGTTTCTATAATTGTTTTAAAAAATTCCCAAATTTAATGAAATTACTTAAGCTGGCGTAGACTGGGTGCTTTATCATGCAAAGGAACTTTTTAAGGCTTCTTTCAATCAACGAAGTTATGAAGCGCTTGACTGGGTTATATTCGAATGGTGGTCAACGCACTAGGTGGAACGTATTTGTAAGCTTTTAGGGGCATATAAAACTTTACCATGTGAGCAATTTAGTTCCCTTAACTTTTTATCCACAATTTTTAATTACAAAAAGTAATAATAGCATTTAGACTTGAAGAACAATCACGCGAACGTTTGGACACTAATATTTTTATGAAAAATAAAAAATGGTTGGAAATAAAATGCTCATATGGCAAACCATTACATGCCTTAAAACTGCTTTCACTTTTGCACCATTAGTAATACTGATACACAAACTCTTGTGCATTGATTTTTTGAATTTGCACACTTCTCTGTTGGAAGTACCATAATGCAAAAAAGAGGGGGGGGGGCTGGACGGGGCGTGCGTACAATTTATCCACTCTCGGGATGTTTTTTCGTTGAATGTGAATTTTCGACAATAAATGCTCATGTTATATTACAATAGTTTTGTCTCCATAAGTTATAGATGAAACCGTAAATGTGAAGCAAATTTGTGATTCCATGCGAATTTGTTCTGGAGCACAGGTATAACTTTTTTTTTATTTCTAAGAGAAGTATAAATGCACAAGCTCTTACAGACTAAATATAAGTAAATATCCTGTAAAACTGAAATGTGATGAAGAAATTATTGAATTTATGCTGTTTCTTTTAAGTTACACGACGGATCAGCGTCGAACTTTTTAAAATAGTTTTTTTTTGTAACTAAGATTTTTAATTGCAGTAAATAAAGTACTTTCTCATACCTTAATTTAATGTTTAAAAAAATTAATTATTCTGTAAAGAAATGTTTTAAAACATTGGCTTGATCAATTTAGACGCCGAGCTGAAAAAAAAGTTAACGTGACCTGCTTAATTTGCTTTATTTTTTTATAGATTTATCACTCTGAACTTTTCTGTGAACGAGAAATGGATAACCTATAATCTTTTATAGATTTATTGTTCACTACATGTTTAAAATTGATAGCGAGGGCATTATGCATTAATCTTAGGTCCGACGTTTTCAACAACTAGTAAAAATTAATTTCTTGAAAAAGCTATTCTACAAATATTGTAACTTGTCCGTAAAATGTTAAATACCGCACGGCTACCTATTATTAGGTTCCGCAGGACATATAATTATGGCAACGTGACATTTGTGACGTATAAAAAAAATAATATGCTATAAACCGTTCAGCAACTTGATTACGGGTCCTCTGGAGATCCGTACTCCATATCCTGGCGTCACAAACTTACGAGTTTAGGAGGATTTGCATCTGGGGAGCTGAGGTCAACAGCAGAGAGGTTATTTCTCTGCTGTGTGGAGCAAGATGGAATCAGTGGAGTGGAAACAGGTGTGAGACCTGTGCCACCCTCCATTAGAGAATCGAAGTTAAAAGGAATTCCGCTGGAGGGAGTGGTGATCGGAATGCCAGCAACCTCAGTGGTAGACTTCATGAAAGACGGGGTTTCCACTGTTTTGAATTGTAGAGGTTCGGGTCGCTCCTTCGGTTCCACAAAAATTGGCAGAGAGTTGGGTCGATTGTTATTGTCAAATCCAACTGGTAGCGAATTTGGTCTGTTTGGTCTTAAATCACATACAGATTCACATTTTACTGGCTGGATGAATTCTTCTTCAACCATGTTAGATTTTATGACTGGCTTAACGTCTGGCGGTGAGGTAGATCTAAGTCGACAAACAGCACGATGAGCTTCGAGTATGAATTCTAACTCGTCCTTGGCTTGTTTTAGTTGATTAATCTCGTCTTGTAAATTCTGCTTCTTCTGTTCCAAGCCTTCAGTTTCCTGCAATAGAAAAATTTCCATCATTATTGCATTTTTGTATAACGTAAATTCGTTGGAGGCCACACTAGGCTAATACACATGGTATTTTTACACATGATTGTCGTTTAGTAGGGTTCCACTTTAAACTTCAGCTAGTCCGCGAGCTTACAACATTTTTCATGCATTATTAACAGTATAAAAAAATAACAGAAATTTGGGGTTGGAAAAGTATCAGAGCCTAACAAAATAATTGAAGCCTGAAGAACTTTGTTGAGCTGATTTAAAAAAAAAAACCTTTTTACAAAAAATGTCCAGGAATTCGCCTGGTTTTTTATCGCCTCGTTTCTAATGGGTTTTCAACAAAATATAAGTAGTCAAAGTTCACTGTAGTGAAATTGACGCTGTTAAACCTGTTTTTAAACATTCGCCCAACTGTAACTTTATTGATAATTAACGTATGATGGTGACACGAATAGAGAATTTTTTCGCAATACAATTATTTTCGCAGTGATGTTTGTTACGTTCTTAAGCGATTATCTTTCACTGACTTATTCAATCTTTAGTAGAGATGTCAACATTTTTGAAATCTATAGTAGGGTGGTTAAAAATGGCTATAAAATTTGCGGTTACGGTTGCAACCCTCAAAGTTATTCAGTTATTTGGTCAAATATGTTTTGAAACACAAATTGTAAAGTCATTTTTACGCCCTGTTTATTTTAGCTCAAATGTATCACGGTGTTATACATATTTTCGACATATTTCGAATTACACAAATTAAATTTTTTATTTTATTACATGACAAAAATTTGTTGGAGTTGTGTCACTTAACTCTAGTATTTTTTTGTTCATGTAACCCTCATCCTCAACTACACCGAAAGAGTCTATTAAATTTAAGTAAAATGTAAAAAAAAATACTGCAGATTATAAAACTTTCTTTTTAATCGCAATCTAATCATTCAGAACATCTTCAACTGAGTGTGGGCGCTGGCTCAAAAGGAAGAATGGTGCGCTAAGAATTGCGAAAAGAAAGTGGATTATTATAATGGATTTAATCAGAATATGATTTAAACAGTTTTAAATTTTAAATAGGGACAGAAGCCGCGAATATAATCTTCACAAAGAAATTTAGAACCATCTTAGCAGATAATCATACCTCCGAGGAACGATACATCTAAAGACGCAGATGTGATAAGACATGCCAGTAATTTTAGTATTCACAGTTAGGTTTTTTATAAACGCTTATAAATGCATAAAGTGCACGAATCCGCCAGATATACAGTGAGTACTGTGTACAACTGTACAATCTTATTCAGTCTCATTTACTCCTTTTCATCTGCATCTTTTTTAACAGATTTTTTGTGAATAATATTTCTCGAGTCAAATATAGCTCATCACATTAACGTTTTTTCTTCCAAAATCGTATTCACGATTTTGGAATTAGATTTAGGAAAAACTTTTGGCGGGCAAAAGAAATATTTTCAGTCCTAATATGGGGAAGTACTTTTACGAGTTTTAATATTTTCAATTTATAAAACTATAGTTTGAGTAAAGAAGTTTACTTTTTAATTTACACAAAATATAAATTTTTTAAGTAAAACAAATTCAAATTGTTCAAAATTTGTTTATAATTTAAAAAACTGTTACATTTATTACAAAAAGTTGGACTGGTATTTGAACTAAATTAAATAGTATTACATCTTCTAACATGCATAATGTTGTGAATAAATAATATTTGCAAGTTGAAATATTCCATGTAGAACTACTATTTCTGTTTAACTGAATATATTAGTTGAATTTTTGGTTGGACTCAGGTAGAATATTACCATGTTCAAAGATGTTCTCTCCCAAGTGTTAGCTCTTCAACATAAAAAAAACGGTAATAGTGCAGCTTCGAAAAAAGGAAAGTGGAAGGAACGATTTTCAATCATTATTTCATTATTTTCTCATGTAATTTCTTTATTTTTGAAGAATAATCGTTGCAAAATGATCACAAATGAAAAAATAATAAATAATGAAAGCGTTATTCTCTACCGACACAATTTCCTCAATATGAATACCCGATGCTTTGGACACATCGGGTGGTTGCACGAATAACAAGCCTCTTGGACCTTGTTTTCTTCTTTTCTACTGCACATGCATTAACTCTTTCTTTCCTCGAGATATATTAGGATCGAGCGCTTGCAAAAAAATCTGGACACTTTTTTGGCAGTACTTACACAGCTTTTCACTAGGACACACAATATTTTACGAAAATAAAAATGAAAAATTTTTTCTGAAAAAATCACCAAGCGACATGTGGTGCCGTGGATGACCCCCCGCCAAACGGCGCAGCGACTGCTTCCAACTAATGCCGCAGATCAAATAATCTACACAGCCACTTGCCAACGGTATAGATTTATGGGTTAAGTGCATTTTATCACATTCCAGCAAAATAAAGTAAATTTCACTTATAAAACTGAGCAGAAAATTTTCTTCACAAAGACGGTTGAAAAATATAAATTTCTCAATTTAATCAAAAAATGTTATGGGGGGTAAACTACCTCAAAATAAGTGACGAGTATACAAGAAAATGACCAAATATACACCTATTTGGTAACCACACTTCAGGAAATCATATAATGCTTTTGTGAACTAAAGTAATTTTTCGAATGAAATCAAAACGAAAAATTTTCTTACATAAGAGGTAAAAAATCTGAATTTCTCAATTTATTTACTTCCGTCTGGTAAATTTGTTCATTTCTAATAATTTTCAGTCACAAAATAAATGTATTACAATCATTAAATTTGACAAATTATTTTGGAAAGAATGTTATTCCTATGATTATACAAAAAGGCTGTACTGGAAAAGTTCAGCCTCTTGACGTCTACGGATTTAACATATGGAAAAACTATATGCGGCATTTTCCAGATTCAGTTATACTTTTAGACTATGATTTGAATCTGCATATACGAAATAATATTATAAAGTTACATTCTTTAGTACATAATCAATTATCTCCACCATGGCATCACAGTCTTTTTAAGTACTCCTGGTTTATAAGTGGTTACGTTGCAGAAAAACCAGGAGAATTTGAGAATTCGGTAGACATTGGCTTCAAAACATTTTCTAAAGCATTAGGTAAACAGAGGGATGGCTCTCCTATAAAGGCCTGTATAATAAATGTGACGTGAGATTTGACCATGGCCGAGTGGTGGCACTGGCTGTGTTTTTTAGGCTGAAAATTTTAATCAAATTATTATTATTATTATTACACCATTAAGCCATTTCCCTTTCGGGGTAGGCGTGACTCACTCGGCAGGGGAAAGGAGTAGTATGTGGATGGGATAGAGATTT
>NC_046661.1:66020567-66049150 GCF_010883055.1 Belonocnema kinseyi
GATAAGGGGACCTGCTCTACCAATAACCTTCTTACCTTCATTTATTCGTCTATCTAATTCCTCATTTTTCTTCCCGTCCCTAGTAAATAAGCTACCAAGGTATACGAACTTATCAACTTGTTCAATTCTCTCAACATTTAAGAATAGGATTTATAGAATAAATAAATATTGATAAATTTTAGAATGAAAAATTGTATTTGTGAACAATAATTAATTAATTATAAATACAGAATAAATAAAAATACAGAATATTCAACCAATAAATACTAGAATTAGGAAAACTATATTTATATAAAATTTGAAAACATTAGATAAGTAATATTGTATTAAAAATGCAACAACCAAATATTTCTATGGAAAATATTTCTAAAATTATTGTTTAAATACAAAATAACAATGATTGAAAACAGTTTTATTCAGAAACATATTTTTTTAAATTATTGTTATTTTAAATTCAAGCAATAATTTTAGAAACTTTAAACATTGAAAATACTTTTCTTATAATACAAAATATTTAACTGCCTTTTCGTTAAATGAATAATATTTATAAGCAAATTTTAATTGTTTAAATTCGGAAATTTTTTAGTTTGAACATTTTATAATTCGTCAATTTTCTTTCGAGAATTTTATTTTTCGGGAAATTTCAAATTTGGTAATTTTATTAGTCGGGAATTTTACTATTCGAGAAATTCATTAGTTGGAAATTTCATTATTCGGAAATCTATCATAATCATCATAAAAAAACCTTGATACGTTTTCAGTCTTAAAACCTTCAAACTTAATTCAAAAAGCAAAATAAAAAAAAATTCAAACATTTCGTTTTTATAATTAAAAAAGCACCAAATTTCACAACTATGACACTTTCCCCCATGCATTTGAATTTTTTCCGGCCTAAAAGTACAGCCAGCGCCGCCCTCGACCGTGGTTGACATTTCCGTCACTTTCATTTCAGAGTACCACGAGCCTGGTATGTAAGTACAATAAAAAAATGCATATATTTGAAAATGATAAAATTAAGAAATTTTATGAGAATAATTTCTAAATATATATATTTTATTTCTATTAGTAGAAATTTAGATTCATATTTCTTAACGTATACACTTTTTTTTCCTTTTTCCAAAAATTTTCAAATTTTTGAAAAGCATACAAGGTAAGAGCACCAATTCTTGGCACCCCCAATTGTTGGCACCCTTATATAGATTTTTTCAAATAATACGAGAATAGAGATAAATAGCAAATTCTTTTTTTTTATAGAGCAGATATTTTTGCGTAACAATATGTATTCATCTTATGCTAAACAATAACTCATGTGTTCTGAAATTACAAAATTCAGCCTTGTTTCCAGGCTGCCAAGAATTTTCAGGTTACTATAGCTAAAGAAAATCTTGAGATAATTGCAGTTTTCAATTTACCCATAGCAACGTTATATTATTATAATTATAATTATATATTAATAATTATATATAATTATTATTATAATTATGTTGATAAAAAATAACTAAGATTTAACTATAATTTATTTAATAAATAATAGGGGGTGCCAATGAAATTTCTATCTAAAGCACTGTATGCAATTCTTGGCTCCCCCTGCCAAGAATAGCGTTGTATGTACTTGTAATGATTTCTATTTTTGGCAATCGGAAAAAGTATGGTTATGTTCGTTTGTTGTTTCGTAAAATTCATAACGACAGACCGAATGAAAGGTAAAAACAATATTTTTAATTAAATTACTGGAGCTGTACTTAAAAGAATTAAGTAAGTAATTATGTTTAGTGATCTGTGTTATTCAGAAATAAGAGTAAATTCGCAACTTAGCGATGTAGACTTAACCACAAATCAGCCTAATGTATCACTCACAACTAGTCCGTCCGACAAAATTACTAACACGTACAAGAAATTGCTTTAAAATGTGTAAAAGACGGAAATATGCATGATTATTTGCGTTTTTCTCCAACCTCAAAACGAAAAGGCAGGCAAAAGGCTATGCTTTAACATCGCAGACTTCCAGAGATTAATAATCAGAGAAAATAAATTGAAAATATAAATAAATCTAAGACTAAGGAAGCTAAAAAGCAAAAAAGAAAACGGCGAAATGGAATTTCAGAAAAAGTTAGAATCCAAAAAGACTATGAGCTAAAAAAAATCAATCTTTAAATATTAGCGATCTTATTGATTCTGCTAAAGGAGTTTCTAGAAAAAGGCAGTTAAAAGCTAAAGACACTAACAAAAATGAAAATCAATTTTCGAAAAAAAAAACGATTCTACTAATTCTGCTGAAGCAGTCAAAAGAAACTGAGGATCACAACCTCTGAATTTGCACTAGATAGACGCTGATAATTAAGTGGTTTAAGCCATACTATTTGTTTATTAATAAAAAATAATTGATAAACAATGTTTATAAACCATTTCATCTTCATATGACTGGGGTACTAATAATTGGGGCCATCCCTTCCAAGAATTGCGTCAACCCCGATAAGAATTAAATTTTTAGGCTAATGAGCTAATTTTAATTACACTGGTCTGCAAAAAATATATTTTTTTCTCTCCTTCATATTTTGATGGATGAAAATATAATACTTAGAGTCCATGAATAGAAATCAACAAAAGAAAATATGTAACACATATAATTTTCATGTAATGTTTATTTTTTTCTTTGAATGCTATTTTTAAACAAAGAAGTTGAAATGAAATATTTATAATGTTATAATGATAATAATTACAAACAGGTTATAAAGTGCAACAGTTTAAGCAGAATAAACATTAGAATGTCTTTCATATGATCAATTGGAGTTTCACGTCGAATAGACCAACAAAAATCAGCAACCATTCCTTTAGACCTTTTTCCATTGTAGCGTCTCTCTATATACAGCAGGTCTTGGTGAAACCTTTCACTATGTTCATCTGATACAGCACTAAGGTTTTCAGGCAAGAAATCTAAGTGTTATTATTACACCATAAAGCCATTTCCTTTTTGGGGTAGGCGTGACTCACTCGGTGGGGAAAGAAGTAATGTGGAAAGGGACAGAGAATTTTCAGATTGATCCAGAATTCTCGTGTTATTTATGTAAATAACACGTTCGTTCAGCAACACTGCTCCGACCCAGGTTGCTGATCAATCTCTCTAGCAATCACCCCAAGATAAGATCCTCACAAAGTCGTTATGTAAGGTTCCATTTGGGTCCATTAGTGGCCAAGGTCTTTTGTTTCAGGCGTCATTTACTCTACTGACACTCTTTTTATTAACTATTTTCCGCCATACTGTCCTGTCCTGGCATACTTCTCTAGCTTCTTTTATGTCCATGCATTTTTTCCTGCAGGCTCTCGTGTTTCTGTGAATTCTTATGTCTCTTCTAATTAGGGTCTCATTCACACATTCTAACCATTATTTCCGCGGTTTACCTCTGGACATGCTGCCATTTACTTTACCATGATACACTTGTTTCGTTAGCCGCTCATTTAACATTCTCTCAACCTATCCGAACCATCTTAACCGATTTCTTTCCCATGTGTCTATTAGCGTCTCTTCTGCACCGCATTCTTTTAGAATTATCTCGTTACTTACTTTGTCCATCAGAGTTTTCCTACATATTATGCGCATGAATCTCATGTCAATTGCGTTAATTTTACTCTTATCTTTTTCTTGATAAGTCCATGTCACGCTACCGTATAGTACAGTCGGTACAAATATAGAATTATGTATTGCCATTTTAGCTTTATTTGATATATTGTTACTTCTGATGACACACTTTCACATATCACTTTTACAAAGCCATCGAACGCGTCCTTGGGTTGCGGATAGAGGGTCCCTGTACCAAGGGTTTCTTCTGAATATGGTTACAAAAATGAATAGGCAATCGCGGATAATTGTCTAGGGGTGTTCCCGAAGGAATTAACCCCCAAGCGGATGTGTGAAAATCGTGCCGAAAGCTGAATGGCACCTGGGTGAGGTGTCTAGAACGGTGACTCTCGGATACCGGGCGACCTCTTAGAGTACGCAGCCTTATCCCAATATGCGGGGCTCTACAAGGATGGACGAACCCCTTTGCCTAGATTTTCGTGGGAACAACAATGACAAAACTAAACATAGTTGTAGTAAGTGCGGTTCAAAACAACAGAACGCACAGAGCTTCCCGACAATGGATCGGCCAACAATGCCGACCACTCTAGAGCTGAGGGAGCCAATGAAAATGGATTCAATGCGATGGATCGGCGGAATCTCGGGACCTTTAAGTGGACGGAGCGACTAAATCACGACTTGCTAGAGTGCTACGATGAGAGTGTGGCCCCTGAACGGGGTTACATGGCACGGCTGCACACTCTGTGGTGCGAAAAACACCCGGAGCTATCGCACTTTTCGCTGCAGACGACACTAAGACCAACCGCGGGCAGGCATCCAATAGAGGAAAAGCGATGCTTTATGACCCGGAGAAACATCAACACCAAGGTTTCTCTCAAGCCTGAAGATCTGGCTGAAATGGATGACGAGCTTCGTGGACATTTTTCCAAAGAATCCGACCTCTGGGCTATCAATTATTTTGTGTATAATGCAGCGAGAGCTTTGGCCGATGCGAACTGTAAAACGAAACCAACGGTTGATCATAAGACCAAAAGACGAATGCATCAACTTGCCATAAAGATAGGCTGGACAAGACAGTACGCATCCCAAATTCAGTATGTGATTGACTACATCACATCTGGCAGGAATTTTACCGCAAAGGTTAGAAAGTTCGCGCGCGAACTCCGGACCCGTTATCACACACTTAACAAGTCAAAGCTGCTGACCATCAGGTAGCATATTGTTGAGAGAATACGGATACTATCTGACGCTAAGAAAAGTCTAGAGCGGAGGGAGAGGTGGGTCAGAGAAAATCAACCGTTTTTCTCTGACCCATCTCGACTCTTCCAAGACCCTCCAGTTACTGCCGACCACCCGCCCAAACCAGAGGAGGAGAAGTAGTTTGGAGATAAGTCTACAAAGTGCAGCATAGACTGGATGAAGACTCAGAAAATATAAATAGCTTCAAGGAGCTGTGTGATGCTCTCATAACACCTGACGAAGAATGCCCACCTAGCACTACCGAGGAGGTGGAAAAAGTATTAAGAGGGATGAAGAACTATTCCGCACCGGGACCAGATTATATCAAAAACTTCGGGTGGAAGAAGTGTCCTTCAACCCATCAGCATTTGGCCCGTATTTTCACCTCATATTTAAAGTCGGAAGAGCGGATTCCGGAGTGGTTGATGGAAGCGCGCACAATACTCGTGCCGAAAATAGGCAAGAAATGTATGAACAACGAGGCATTCTATCAGCGTGACCTATCGATGGCCTGGATTGATTATCGGAAAGCTTTCGATTCGACCTCCGATAGACTTATCATGTCTTTTGCGCTGGGGAGACTTAAACATACCTGGGCGTGCCACAAAGCCGCATTCAGGATGTGACATCTACAAATAATACTCTCCGAAGCAGATACAAACGTCTCATCCGGCAAATTTGGTCTTCCGAACTGTCGGCGAGGAACAAAGTATCTGCAACGACCACGCTTATCGTCCCGGTAGTACTCTATTCATTTGGAGTAGTTCCATGGACAAAGAACGAGCTCAGATCGCTTGAAATCGGGACAAGAAAGGTTATGCACATAAACAAAAGTATGCATCTTAAGTCTTCCGTTCCGCCACTGTACATCTCACGCCGTCAAGGTGGTCGCGGAATATTGAGTCTTGAATGTCTTCACAACAGAATTATTCTGGGTACAGCACATAGAGTTGCAAATGGAAGAGACCCTCTTTTTAAAATGGTCAGGAATCACGAAGAAAAGGGCAAAGGAGCGTTTCTGTACAAAGCAGCGAAGAAGGCTGCTGAAACACTCGGGCTTAACTTCAGTATTAGGGGTGAGCAAAATGCATCAAATCTTATCTGTCTGAAGTACTCAATCCTGAAAGCCCGGATTAAGAAAGCACAAGAGAAAAACTTTCTTGAACAGCTCCTCGATAAGAGGATGCACGGTATCTACCACAGAAATGTGGAGGATCAGTCAATAGCTTGTGAGCTAACATTTGCTTTCCTTAAATCGCCCGGATTGAAGTCTGGTACGGAGATTTTCATTTTGGCATGCCAAGACGGTGTCATTTCCACCTTAACATACCGTCGCCACATTTTGAACCAAATCCCGATGACAGCTGCAGGGCGTTCCATGCACACCCCGAGCATTTAGCTCACATACTATCTAGTTGTCCAACTCATGCGGGAACGACCTACATCCAAAAGCACGATGTGGCACTAAAAGTGCTTTATTACCATCTCTGTCACTCTTACGGCATTAACCTTAATATCGCTCCCCTAAATGCTCCTAGGGAAATCGAGTTAATTGTCCAGAATGGGAAGTGCAGCATATAATGGAACTTTATATTCTCGACAATTGTTTCTGTTGCACACTCGAGGCCAGACATGGTTCTTCTTGACTTCGAGAAGCGAACCATGTTCAAAATCGAATTTTCGGCACCAGCTGTCAAAAAAATCATAGCCAAGGAGAATGAAAAGAAAGAGAGGTATAGAGACCTTATAAGGGTGTTGCAACGATTGTACCCGGAATATTCTGTTAAACTAATCGTCCTTATCATCGGCGCTCTTGGAGGTGCCAAGCTTTCACTCGTTGATAGCCTGAAAAGCATCCCTGCGTGTCAACAATATGCTAAAACACTTGCGGGAAAAATGCAGAAGGCGGTCGTCCTTGGATCACCCCGTTTTCTCCGTGTACACGAAACTTTTGCCGGATCGTCGTATTGATTCCGTGACAGACTGTCACCACTTATCTCACGGTCGTGAGACGTGAATGTGGCTGAAATTTTACCGCGATTTCGCTGGGAGCGAGTGCAATTTTTCAGATTAGCACCCGCTTCCGGCGAAATCCTGCGGTTGTCCTTATGACAGATGTACACACACACACACACACACACACACACACACACACACATTTTTGAGCAAAAAAAATCAAAATAACCAATTTAAAACATCAACAATCAGATAAAAACTATCGAACACACTGACTACCGCAAAACCCAAACTAAAACTGCGCAAGCACACATATGAACTTGAAGATAGCTAAGAGTCGTTTCATTAACTTTTTTACCGTTAGCTGAAATCAGCTATTCCAGGATTGATATAATTAATTCATATTACAAAAGTGTTACGTTGAAACAAAATGTAATAAAATGGTAATTTTTAAAATATGAGAAAAATAAATTGTACAAAATCTAGACGTGATATCAAAAAACAGCTATTCTAGAGTTACAATTATCTATAGGGGAAAGGGGTAAAGATCTCTGCTAATACAATTTTACGGGAATATCGGAAAACTGGGAGCACATTGAAATATTCTAAGATATAAAATAAAGCCATTTTAGAGTTTCAATTATCGATAGGGGAAAGGGGAAATTGCTAATACAATTTTACGGGAATACATTGGGAAACTGAAAGCACATTTCTGGGATTTAATTCGGATAAAAGAGTAAGGAACATGATTCTTGACTCGGCACTCCGTTAGAAACAATTTACAAACTCATAATATTCAAAGCACAAAGCACAATCATAAAGTAGTTAGTATAATTTTCCCAAGGAGTAAATTATTTTTAAAAAATCAATATAATCTATATATCAGGACTTAATTTCTTGGCCAAACCATAAAAGTAAAGGATGAAGATCCTACCTTATTACACAAGTTAATTAGCGGGGCGTCGAGGAGCACGTGGTTCGCTACCTTGAGTTTACAAACAAGACTGAAATTTCGGAATCTAAGTACGCTAACGCGATGAACAGTGATTGATGGGAGAAATAATAAGTGTCCTGCGCAGAGGACTAATTTTAATTACTACGGTCAAGAGCGAGTCTTTCCTTATTCTCGAGAAGCGGTATAGTCCTTGGGAAGTCGAGGCTAGCGGGGTGGCCAACTGCACTCCTGTGCGAGAATTGGAGAACGGAAGTCCATGCTTCGAACGGCAAATGTGATTTTGGACTCCATGACTCCCAAAATAATAGATAAGAGAGACGGTATCAACAGTCAGATAGCAGATACGATAATCCAGGAGGTAAAGCCAGAAGAAGACCTCGCTAAGGTGGAGGTGACGACAGACCCTAGTCTAATCGAAAAATTTAACTGAGATAGTTTCTTAACCTTGCGTGTGCACACTATATTTTTTGAGGCATGGTGTGTATAATGGATCTTTTAGGAAACAGGCTGATATTAGAGATTTTTAAGGCTTTAAAAAAATCTGAAAAAATGCAAAATGCCAAATTCAAAAGTTTTAAACCAATGCTAACAAAAATTGAAATATATTAAAAATATTGCAGGGAAATTTGAATACGAAATTTCGACCGTTACTTTAAAGACACAGTGTACACACGAAGGGTTAATATATTTGACATCTACTGAAGAATTTAAATGAAATTTCCTAGTCTATCAGAAAAACATCTTTTTCTATTTTTTGAAAATTTTGAAAATGTTCAAAATTATATAACTTTTCTCATTTTTATCGAAATTGAAAATTTAATTTGGATAATTTGTAAGTCTCATACCCATCTACAAGAAACTTTGACAGACAGACACCGACACAATTTTATGATTTTCGGATTCTTTGAATGCCGAAACGTAAAGATCCGATAAAAACCAGAGATCGAAAATTTAAACGATCACATTACTCCCTCATAAATGAAAATGTAGAAATTGAAATACCCAGTGTTTTTGAAAACGAAGCAAGATTTGAAAAAAAATTAGGAAGACAAAATTGTTACTTGGAAAAATTGCTACAAAAAAATCTCCTTTATAATTTTCAATATTACTTCGTTATTTTCAAAAACTTCATTTCTTTACCTCATTAAAAATTTCTTTTTTCTTGTTTCTTGTTCTCGACATAATTATTTTCAGTATAAAAGCTATAAATATGCTCATCGCCACATGTTTTTTAACATTTGAAAATTTTCATCAATAGCTGATAACGTTTTGAAAATAAAAAAATATCTTCAGATAATTCGAAAAATAGAATGTTGTCTGTTCTGATTTTGTCAATGGTATAAAAGAGTAAAAACGAATGTTTACCTCTTAAAATAAAAGAATCAAGATTTTCAATGAAACGAAGTGAGAATAAATATAATTAAGGAGAACCTTTTTAGGGTGGCCACAAGATTGAATATTTCAATTTCCGTGACTTTTCCCTGACATTTAGACGAATTTCACTGACTGGAACTTATTACAAAAACAAACTGATGCACTGACTGCCAAAAATTGTATACATTAACGGTTAGGATTTTTGTAATCTTTCTTTATTTTCCAATGACATATGAATCGTTTTTGTAAAATTAACCCTTATATAAAAAAACAACACCCTGTAATAAAAACACGTATTGAAAAAAGTAGTTATCTACATAGATGGAACTTACTTAAAAAATAGTAAAATGTTACTTTTAAGCATAATTATTTCTTACCCCTAATCTTTACAAAAATAACCCTCATAATGTATAAGCTAAAATTGCAACATCTTTTACCAAATTATTTTCCAGTCTGTGTGTATATTCGAAAAATATAATTGACCTTTTTCGATGCATCTTTTAATGCCTTTAAACAATTTTCAGCACAACAAATTTTAAACGAGAATAATCCATTTTCATATAACGAACAATCTAAATTTTCAGAATGATTGAAAATTTTTTAGAGAAGACTTTTTCTAAAATAATTTTTTCAAATAGTGATTAAAACTATTTTTAAAGATGAGTTGAAATAATTTTAAAACCCTAAAAAGCAGTCGTGTGATTAGGAATGCTGAGCATCTACATTCACGTTTTGTACATAATTGACACATAATATCAAGTCGCCAATTTATTATCTTCTTCAAATACAGGGTCGTGGTGTTTCCGCTAATAAATATTCAAGATTCGAACTTGTGAAAATTCGATTTTATTAAGTTAGTTCGGTTTCTTGATTTTTCCAGCGGGTTAACATGGTTAGGAATTATGTTCCAACTGCCTCAGGAAACCACCCCTAACGTGAAATATGACTTAGTTTGATGAGAAGGTCTTTGAGAATCTTTTCGCTTCTGTTGCTATCAAAACTTCTAAAATTTCGAACTTATCCAGGTATAACAGTCACCTGGGTTTTCGACAGACCCAATGCTCTGAGGTATGAAATTCTAGCATCCCAAAAAAATACCCTTATCGCAAAATTGGTCTGAATTTGATTGGTAGTAGAATATGTACATTTTTGGACACCTACCTTAGTGAAACCCATATAAATTCGACCTTATCCAGGTAGATTGGTCGCATGAGTTTTTTATCGACTCAATGTTGTAAGGAATCAAGGTTTAGTATCCCCATAAAACTACCCTAATTTGATTAGTGGTACACTATGTACATTTCTGGACAACTGCAATAGGGAAACCCATACAATTTCAACGTTATCCAGGTAGATAGTTCACTTGATTTTTTTATCTACTCAATGCTGTAAATGATCAAGTTTTATTAACCCCAAAAAACTACCCTTATCGTGAAGTTAATCTTAATTTTATCGGTATTATATGACAATTTTTTACAGAACGGGATGCATTTCTTTTCGAACGTGATTTGGGCAAATGGTTCTCATAGACAAAAGATCAAAGATAAAACACAGATAAAAGCCAAAATGTATTTTAAAACATACATGTAGATCTCCAGCATCCCTATTCACAAAAGTGCTTTTTAGGATTTTAACATGATTTCAATGATTTCAACTTATCTTTAAAAATAGTTTTAATAACTATATGAAAAAATTAACACACCTAGACTGAAAAATAACTTTGATGAGAAATAATTATAATTAAAAAAACCATGTTACTATTTTATAATCCATCTATGTAGATATCGACATTATTCAATACGTGTTTTCATTATAGGGTGTTTCTATTTTATAGAAGGGTTAATTTTACAAACGCGATTTATATGGCATTGGAAAATAAAGAAAGAACACAAAAATCCCAGCAGTTAATGTATACCATTTTGGCATCAATCTGCATCAGTGATAATTTTGCTTCTTAGCTATGCTTTAAAAATATGTGTTAATATTTTGTAAGTATTTTACATTTAAATAGTTTCCTTTTTTAAATACGTTTTGGCAGCACAGGGGGTTGCTTTTTAAAATAAGGGTTGATTTTACAAAAGTGCTTATATCACACTGGAAAGCAAAAAAAAAATATAAAAAAATCTAGCCTAGTCATTTTTAAACACTTTTTTTTATTACAGGGGGTAATTTTTAAAAATAAGGTTTGATTTTACAAAAGCGATTCAGAGCCCATTGTAAAGCCGCTGAGTTTTCTGACCTGAATAAATATAGACTAAAGAAATAACTACAAATAAAAAACTAAGAATCGAATTATTTCCTGGACAAACTTTATTTTCCCTGACATTTCCCTGACACGTGGCCACCCTGTTTTTGTAGAAATTTTTCCAAGGAAAAATTTTACAATCATAACTTTTTTTGGTATCTTGCTTCGTTTTCGAGAAAAACTGGGTATTTTTATTTTTAGAAATTAAAAATGGATTTCTTTCAAAAACGGCTCCAGTAAAAAGTGTGCATTTTATAGAAAAAATGAAAAACATCTCAGATACAAAGTCAAGAGACGCATTCGTGGTTTTCGTACCTTTGGGTTGAATTCATCTCAATGGAACCGTGTAAAAGTGTTTATACACTTTTTCATTACATGTTCTATTCAACTAAAAATGAAATATCTGCATTTTTCTTCCTATTATTATGAATAAAACGTCTGCATTTTTCTACCTAATAATATATTATGAATATAATATTATACTTCTCTTCTTGAAAAAATGAAGTGAAATATGATAAAAATAACAATTACTTTCTAAATTATTCTCTATTGAATTACTCTCTCGCTCACTCCCACTTATTTATATTTTAGTCGAAAAGAGACAAACGACAGTCGTCCGTGGCGAGTGACGTCTCTTCAGTCATGACAGGAATTCCCAAAGTCTGATGTATGTTTAAGTAGTATAAGAAATATTCACAATGATCACCGAGTAGTACCTTCAGCGGTCTTTGTAGGAGTCCGTTAGTCTCGTTAAGTAGTTCGGCAGTATTCGGCTATCTGACTCCCGGAATACTCAGTGCACAGCCCCTCAGAATTACCTGCATGAAGCACTGTAAAATATTCTCATTTTTCAGCTCTTCAAATAATTGAACTGTTTAAAGCCGCCGCCAATAGGTATATATTTTTTTCGAAGGTCATAGTCTAAGATTTCCAATCTTGCAAAGATTTAAAAAAGTTGTATTTGTTGCAAAATTATGAATTTTTTAACAAGTATCGATTTCTTTCTATATTTTTTCCAAATTTCAAGTATTTATTTTAAAAAGTTTTTAACGATTGACACCAACAACAAATGAAACTTGTAGAAGACACTTAAAAAAACCTGAATTTCACTAAATTTTTTGAAAGCCAGAAACAGTTCAAAAACTGAATAGGACTTAAAAGACCCTGTCTGTAAACGGGAGATGGAAAAAAAATGCAAACGAAGGGTTAATAGTAATTGATAACTTTACAGAGTCAGCACGCTGTGATACACTTTCTTTTAACAAAATTCTTGTGGGCAACACAATCTAAGTGTGAAGAGCCCTTAAAAAAAAGAAGAATAACGGAAATTACTATAGACGAAGCAGCTTCATATAATGAATGTATCAATGAAACCATAAATTCATTTATAGAAAAATAAATAATAATAATAATAAACCTTTGATTTATCAAGTTTCTTCTTTTAATACCTGCTAAACTTGTATTGATATAACAACCATGACCATAGTATAAAATTCTTCAAACTGTAGGTATAAAATGGTATAAATTATATAAGTTCGCATCCCTTATAATCTTATATGAACGCAATGTTGTACAAGTTACATTGGGCATGCTAAAAATCTCTCAATAAGCTAGGATAAACAGATAATTAAAATAATTATTAGCATTCGATACTTTTCGGTAATAATTACGCTAGTTTTCGCTTATTTAACGTAATAAGTATTTATTAAAATTTCTAAAGCGAGGTACAATAAAAAAAATTATATGTTTACCATGACGCAAGCATAAGAAATTGTATAAATTTTCACCAGAATTTCTGTAAGAATTCCCCGAGTTTTCTTTCCATGCTCGATACTTTGCATACTTATTTACATTTTTACCAAACACTTCTTAGAAGGGTGACTTTTATATGTTTCAATTATTCAATACAACTTGAGGAAACTTACTTCCTGCAAGGCATTAGTGTGGTCCATTCTTCTCTTCCGACATCGAGCCGCTGCCATCTTATTCCTTTCTCTGCGAATTTGTCGTCTTTCCTCCTCTTCCGGAGACATACCTATAGTTCTATTAGGCCTTCTGCCCCCCATATTTCGTCTTGTATGATGTTGAGGCTGATTGTGGCTGTGATGATTTTCTAAGTGGTCGTGATGAATCGTGTTTTGAGTCTGGGCAGGCGTAGGTTGCGACGGTTCCACTAGGGGTGGTACAAATCCTGCCTCCCTACTATGTGAGGCTGACTCGCTTGTCAGCTCCAGAAAAGTCTGTTCAATACTCCGTAGCGTCGTCGGAGTAAGCGTCGGGGTTGTTCTTGTTGGCACACCACTATGCAGGCCGTCCAAAGATACCAGCTGATGAAAAAAAATTATCATTAGTATATTTCGGCGACATAAGAAATTATTTTGTTCGAATAACTATTCAAACACAAACTCAAGTGCAACAAAATTTGAAGGAATGAAAGTAAATTTAGTAAACTTCTCATATTCTTTATATTATCTTGTATTGCTTTAAAAGCAGAGATAAAAATATACTTGTTACCTCCGATAAGTTATCGGACGTGTCACATCTGTTTTTCATGATACTGAACGATTTTACACTTCAGCGCAATCTATAAAAAAAGAAAATATACAAATCGTTCACTTTGCATTTTTCTGAAATTTCGATAAAAAATACGATGTTTCTATACAATATGAGTCTATTTGCTGACAGCGCCGTAAATAAGACTATATGTAATATGTTGCAGCTATGAGTGTATCTGCATTTCAGAAACTTTTCAGGATAGTTAATTTAGGTTTGAAATTTACAAAAAAGTCACAAGTACACTCTGAAATCACGAAAATGAATTAAAAATTTTAATTAACTTCTAGTCTTACAGTTATCCCTTTAGTTCTATCTATCAGCATTTTAGATCATAATAAAAACGTCATGAAAGGCAGTGACTTATTTTTCCCGATAATAATAATAATTTTTGTAACAACTGAATGAAAAATGTAATCTTATACCAATGCCAAGATTTATGGTTAACTGTGATTCTCCAACCAAATCACATATATTAAATTTCCTATGATATATTTTGAGATAACTTTCTTTTCTCTCGAATATTCAAATTCTTTCTAAAACTTAATGATTTTTCTTAGCTTGTAGACCTTGTTTCAAAATGCACTCTCTAAATTTTCTCGACTAAAAATATCAATCGATCTTTAGAGTTGAGGCTTATTTCACTCCGCCGTAGTGTATTATTTGCACAAATTCACACGGTTAAAGTCAAATGAGCTCACTCGTTAAGGGAGTACCCTCGGTAATAGAATTACAGATGAGAATCGTTCGATATTTGGATGACAGTTGTACTAAAATGCACTGAAGCTCTGGTTAAAACTTTGGAACCTTTTAGAGCTTCATAATCGAAAAATCAATGATTCAAAATAACATGCCTTATGAGAAGACGTACTTTTTGTAGTATATAAAACTGACATGCTACGTACCGAGGGTACTTCCTTCACAAGGATGTTCTTCACTCGAAGAAAGAGTGAAGTTATCGCTATGTCTGCGCATATTGCTTGTAGACGACGCCGAAGCCAAATATAACTCATCGTAAAGATGTATACAATAAATGTCTTGCAGTTTGTTCGTTTGAGTAATATGACCAGGATGCCCTTATCATGTTCAAATGTACATAGTTCTGTACAGTGTACATTATAACTTATTGCATTGATAAGTTTTTAGAGGAGAAGGCATTCTGGACGCAATATTATAGCCTACAGGTTCAGTACAACCCTTCCCGATTTGTGCAACTGAGATAAACTCCGAAACAGAGGGACCATTTTTCACCAGGGTGGATTTAAAGTTGATTTATGTACCAAGAAATGCGAATTTAAAGCAGGCACGCAACTGCTATACTTCGTTCTTCAACATATCATTTGGTATAATGAAGCTAAATTAAGACGCTTCAACGGCTGTTCATTTCGCTTCATCCAGAACAGTCTAAACTGATGAATTATTGAACGCAATATTTTAATAAGATAATCTAAAAGTAATTATAAGATAATCTAAAGGTAATTATAGATAATCATAATTGAATTGAGCCATGTCTTTAGGATTTTAGTTAATGAAACAGCCTTAAATCTCATGACAACCTCAATTTTTTGCACAATACTGGAATCCAAGAGAGACACTGGACGCCGGTTTTCGTGCTCGATTGCTTGCTTCGCTAACCTTTTCGTTGTTAGAGAATTAGAGCCGGTTGAGTATTAATCAAAAGAATTTTAATAAGTTGCCTTAGATTTGTTAGATTATAACATAAACGTTAAAAACAAGGTAGAAGAAAATCGGATAATAACTTCAAAAGTTATCTCATTTTTGTTACATTCACAAGATTTGTAGATATTTCATTTGTTAGTTCGGATATTAACCGATTTTCAAGAACTTTGTTTTCATTTTATTTCAATGATATCACGAAATTCATTCAGCTGATTAAAATTTAATTGAGCTAAGTATTTATAATTTCAGTTATTGTAATTTCATAACAATGAAAGGGCCATTTATGGTAAGGTATACGAAAGTCGAGGAAAGTAGCCCCCTGCTCGCAGCCTGCATCGAAGCCTGCCTATCTGCCCGGCCCAGGGTGGCTTCCCCCTGCCGGTGGCACTAGTTTGGGAAACAATGCTCTACCCCAACAAGCGTTTAGTCTGAACCACTTAATTCCCATTCTTAATATTAGTACATTGACCTTTGTCAGATGGCCCAACGTGAAAATAAATTCTTTTACTTTTCTTAAATAGAGTCACCTATTTCTAACAATGATCCCAAAGTTTTAAAACTAGATTTCTCTCAGTGTACTATAAATTTTCTTCGTGTACGTGTACCCTCTTCGAGCTGTACATTTGAATTATCTTTTAATTCTAATGTAAGGATCTAAGTAGTAAAAACCAGATATTGGAAACCAGCCTCAATTCGGACAATAAGTTCCAAGTCCGTTCACATGTAGGCGATTTCTCTTCACACTTGATGTTTCGGACTCATAAAATTGTTCCACGCCGACTTGCTCAATTTAAACAGAACAATCCGTGTACAGATGAAGAAACAGCGAATGCACCACATAAATTGGGCGTGTGAAAGGTTAGTCCTACCACGTTGTTGGAGAGGCAGACGCTTTCGGATGTCCGTTAATTGTGTCCGTCACAGATTACACAACTGCAGAAGAACTTGTCGTAAGATGGTCCCGATGAATCTAATGAGTACGTAATTAATAGGAATAATGGAATACATAGAATGGAATGCAGAAAGCTTGCTTCTATTCAGACACGCAGCGGAACACAGACAGCTAACACTGAACGACACTGCTATTATATTTTTGTTTTCGATTATTAAACAAAACAGGAAACGTCTTACTCAAAACTAGCTTTGATCAGGAAATATTTATTATTTATATTACGTATGCAAAATATTAGACAAAAATATTCAACTATTCGACCATAAACTTGAGACCCGCAAACCGCAAAGAAGCTTTCTGGACTGAATACGTTTATATGTTTAAATTGTATTTAGATTTAAAATACTTGAAGTTAATGCAAAACATTTTAAAGTGCAATAATTTTATGTATTCTTTTTCACTGCGTTGAATCCAAAATTTTAGAATGCGTTTTACTGATAAGTATATATTCGTAATAAATGAAGCATTCAGTAACACGTGAAATTTGAGCTTTAATTATTTTCTCACAGCTTAAGTCGGCCAGCCATCAAATGCACACCAGGCCTATGTAATTTTCCATACTTCAAGTATATCATATGTACAGAAAGGCAATCTGCTTATAATCTGCTAAATGTACGCGCACAGAAACAGCATTTTCTCATGTGCAAAACGCGCACACTCGTCCCGCGAATCTATAAATAAATGCATTTTCTGTTCTAATCTGCCTTGGGCTCGCATTTCATTCCACACAAAGAATATTATCTAATACAAATGTTAAACTATCAACAAAAATTATTGCCAAAATTGTGACTGATATTATTATCTTATTTAAAATCCTGACGGCCCTTCTAGTTGGCCCATGAAGTCTTAAAATTGTTTTGCGAAAATTGAATTTTTTAATATACCACTTTGTAGGAAGCACTATAATGCAGTTTTATACTCTTGCAAAACAGTTGTACCTCTTAACATTTCTAAACACATCCAAAAAACTAGATTGTTAAAAAATAATATTTACTGAGTCTTTTCATTTCAACTCACTTAAAAAGATGTTATTTTACAATGAATACTGGAGAAGTTACCCTTCTCACTATTTCCGAAAATTCAATTAAAATATTTTTTATAGACTGAAAATTAATTAAAATGCAAACGTCTTCTAAAATCCGCTACCCTTAATTAACAAATTAATATATCTCGTAAACAATAATTCACAATGGGTTCACATAAGGGTCATTTTTAAACCTTTTTATGCCCTAAAAATCCTGTCCTACGCACTTCTTTTAACATGTCTTAACTAAAAGAAATAAGCTCAAACAAACGTGTTAAAAAATAATTTCTACTTTCAGTTTGCTGTTAATTAACAATATATAGAACCGTCTAATGGAGTTTAGGATTTCTGTACTTCATTAGAACATCCACCCAAGTATTTTAAGCCAAAAAAAAAGCTGCATGTGGGTATGACTGGTCATAGAAATAATGTAAGATCACACCCCTGTCCCTTTTCCAAAGCCGCGTGGGGGCGGGAAGGCACCCTGTGACTGGTCACAGAAATAATGTAAGATCACACCCCCATCCCTTTTCCAACGCCTTATGGGGGGGCGGAAAGGCACCCTGTGACTGGTCACAGAAATAATCTAAGATCACACCCCTACCCCTTTTTTAACGCCTCATGGGTTTATAGACTTCTGTCACTTTCATTTTGCCGAATTTCTCGGAAACAATCATTCCTATAAAAAAATGCTTGGATTAGCTGATATAAACTCAAAAAACCATAATTTTTATGGTTTTTTGATGATTTCACCATGAAAATCAAATTTGCGCTCATTTTCAATATCATATTCGTAATCATCCTACCGAAAAGAATCTTTGAGTATATACTAAAAATTCTTTAGGTCAAACAAGCTCAGAGAAATTCTTCGCAGGCACTCAGGTAGATATTTTTAAAGGTTCAGGAAGCTCGTTTAAATGGTCTGAAGGCTTTAAAATATCCTTTCCGAAGTGAAATAAGAATACGATCATAAATAACAAGCAGATAGGCTATCTCAATAGAGTAGCCCACACTCAAGGTTCCTTTGTTAAGCTTTAGGATTAAAATTTAGAAGTAGATTTTTTTTAATTTCATAGTTAACAGCCTAAAACATAATAATTCGGAATCTACGGGTTTCGAGGACTTCAGATATCTAATTTTTTTTTTTAATGCTTAAAATTGGAATTAATAGAACGTTTCTCGTAAATGGAATGAGATACGTAAAAAAAGATAACATTTTTGAATTCAACTAGAAAATTGTATATCAGTATATAAGTAGGTAGATCCGCACTTTTGTAAAAATCTCGAGAACGAGCTATCAGAAACAAAAAAATCAAAACAGTTTTAGATTCACTATAACTCCAGCAAGCAGCTGAACTGGGATTATCAAAATTTTTTTTAATAATCGTAGTTCCTTTTCCTTCGTTTTTCCGCCGCCATTTTGTCACTTTTGTGTGTATAACAAAAATCCTAGTTCAGGCGGTTGTTGAAGTCATGCTGAATCTAAAACTGGTTACTTTTTTTTTTGGACCGCCCATTCTCGAGTTTTACAAAAGCGCGGACCTACCTACTTTTTAAGGAGTTGACTTTGACTGACGTTTTCACGTATAAAAAGTGTATAAAATAAATGAAAAAAACATTTTAAATGTATTTTAAGGGTGCATTTATTAAGCCTAACAAACACTACACCAATATCATTATTAATAATCTCAGGAAAAATTCATAAATATACCTTTTTTTTAGCATTTCAAAGTAGAATACTGTCTTAAAAATGAGGGTGAGTCCTGTTTCGTCACTGCCTGTTATGTGGGGGAGGGCGAATATTTTTAATTCGGTTATGTAGAATTTTCGATTGCACGAATTTACAAAAAGCAAAATCCAAAAAAATGGCTTTATCGCATGTGCGCATAAAAAAACAAATTGCGTCCATTACTTGCGCATTCCTGAATTTAGAGAAAGCCTACTCAATTTTATTTATCATTTTTTATAGAGGGTCGTCGCAAAAATACGTAGGGATTTTTTCTGAAATTTTAACCCCCCCCCCCTTCTCCTTCGTAACGCTGTCGTTAGCAGGTAGGGTAATAACGAACCGCCATGCTGACCAAGCAAATCCTGTACCCACGTACTTTAATTAATTATTAAAAAACTAATTTTCCTTAAAAATTAACATGATCATATAATAATAATAAAAAAAACTTAACCACGTGATTGGCGGCATCGAGGACTCATTGGAAATATGTGTGCCTGTCCTTAATCGGTGCCCAATCACTGTTGACTGGGCGCGAAGGGGGATAGTATCATCATTGAATTTGCGTCGTGACGGATATGAAGAATTATTTTTGTAAAATCTTGGTCCGAGTCACCACAACCTAATTAAATATGTGCGACTTGAACATTCTTGAACCCGGTATCATGTTGGCCGGGCTTTATCGTATTAATCAAGCATTTTTCGACAACAAAATTCAGTTTTTTTATTCCAATCCTTGCAGTTGCAAACTTTATGATAATTTCAGTCAAATTCATAATTAGTTGATAAATCTTACGATTTTTTTAAACAAATGCATTATTCAGGCATTTGTCCACAGAAAAATTCGTTCTTTTCTCAATTTCAGCTTTTTAAATTAACAACTTCATGATAATATTAGCGAAAATCATAATTTTTTTAATGAATTTTATGATATTTTAAACGAAATTTATTAACAAATGCATTATTTGATTATTTTCGACGAAAAAGTTTTTCTTCAGTGTCAGTCAGTTTAAGTTTCTACTTTCATTCTTTCAATAAGGCTACAGTTTCAGAATCGAGTAGAATGACCATTTTCTTCCACTTTTCTGCCGTCCAAAACTAAAAAGATACATAAGAGATATTTTTATGAAAAATGAGTTTTTGATATCGTTGGATTCGTAAGAGAAAGCTGCATCTGTGTTAATAAAATTGATTAATTATTATTTATTGCAAAAGACGATTGTTTAAAAGTGAGAAAAGTCGCGAAAGTTGAAAAATACAACAAAAAAAGATACACAAAGCACTTTGCGTGTCCTAAAAGTTGTACAAGGAAGGCAATACGTCATCAGCATACAAATGAAAAAGAACCGCTTGCCCTTACGTATCTTTTAGCCCTGTAAATTAGCTCGGACTCTGATCGGAAATTCACAGGAAATAAGTCCCGGCTAAATTCGGCTATACCCTAGCGGCGATCGTTCGGGTAAGTTCGGAACAGCCACTAAATACACAGTGTCACTCACGTATATGTTTTGATGTATTTTGAAGCTGCGCTCGAGCTCTTCGACGAAGGCAAGTGACTGTGTTCTTTTTGCCTTGTATTTCTCACTTTCTGATACTATTTAAACATCGCAAGTTCATTTTCCAATAGAGATTGTTTAGAAAATCCATTTTTTATTGCAAAATATGAAAAAGCACATTATTTTTACACAAAGAAACGTATCTTAATTATCCAAAATTTTATTCTGTATTAGCCATTGCGTATGGTAAATTGTTTGATTTTTGCGCGTCAATCATGCGCGTGAAAATTTAAAGGGTATCGCTAGTTTGCTAGCATATAGAATTCGTAGAACGCTTGGTGCTTTCTGTTAAAAAAAATATTTTACCCAAGATTTCCGTGTAAAGTGAGTGCATTTATTGAGGATTGATGGGAAATATCTTATTCTGTAAGTACCTGTTTTAAATACGTAATTGTGATGTTAATATTTGCCATATGTTATGTGAGATTTAAGACATTTAATTCTAATCTTTTTGACGTTAATGTTAGTTTGAAGTAGATTATAATTATTTCAGTAATCACTGTTAATTCTAGGATTAATCGATTTAGAATCAACTTGAATTGTATTTATTAATTTAAAACTAAATCTTTATTTTTCAGTTCAGACATTCACTCCTGAAATTCATTAAAGGACACGTGGCAGGGGCAGGGTCGTACTCGCGCTCCTATATGCAGAGAATGGAGAGCAACTTTTTAATTCAAAATTTATGTAGTTTGTCGAAAATTTGTCTTTCTTGGTAGAAGAGTAATCTTCTTCATTACAAATTCAAATATTTGGTTGAAAATGTATGTATTTTCTTAAAATTTTATTTTTCAAGTCAAAAACTAAACGTTCTAAAGTTAAAATTGAACTATTTCATTGGAAACTCACTTTTTGTTGAAACTTCATATTATCGGTTTAAAAATGCCACTATTTTGTATAGAAAATCTGTCTTGGAAATTCAACTGTTTTGTAGAAAATTCAACACCTTTATTAAAACTTCCCTTTTTTGGGGTAGAAAAATAATCTAAATATAACTATTTGGACAATTTGATTGGAAAGTCAACTATGTTACGGAAAATTCAACTTTTTTGTAAAAAAGTAGTTTTTTTATTAAAAGTATATTATTTTAATTAAAAAATTATATTTTCAAAATAAAAATGTACCTATTCCATATTTGTTTAAAAATTCAAAAATTTGATTCGCAAAACAACTATATAGTAAAAAATTCAACTTTTTGTAGAAGATACGTTTTTTAAATAAAAATAATGCTTTTATAAGAAACATTAGTTTTAAAAAATAAAACTTTAAGAGTTTGATTTTGACCTAAAAATTGATTTTTTAATTTATAAAATAAACTATGCGGGTAAAGGTGTATGTAATTTGTTGGAAAAACTTTTCTTTTTTGGTACAAAATTGATCTTCTAACCTTAAAAGTTAACTTTCTGGTTAAAAGTTAATGTATTCTGGGTAGGCAATGGTCCTTGTTTGTTGATGGTTCTTTTTGATTGAGAACCTTGTTAAAAATTCATCTTTTTTCTTGAAACTTCATCTCTTTGGTTGAAAATGTAACTATTTTCATTAAAATTCGTTTCATGTTTGGTTGAAAATTAATCTTTTAAACTGTCAATTATACCATTCCATTTTTTGATAAAAAACTGATATTTTTTACTTGAAAGTTCAAATTTTTTATTGAGAATTTATGCGTTTCATTTTTAATTAATCTTTAATGTGAAAATTCTACTGTTTTGTAAAAAATTAATCTTCTTGGTTTTGAAATTAAAGTTTTTAGTTGAGCAATCATATTTTCTGTGTTAGAAATAAAAATTTTTTGAAGATAATTTGTCTTTTTGGCTTTAAAATTAAATAAATTTCTAAAAATTTCTTTATTTTGTTCAAAATTCGTCTTTTTTCTAGAATATCAATCTCCTGGCCACATAATTTTTTGTTTGTTTGTTAAATATTTAAAACCTTTGTCGCAAATCTATTTTTATTGTTAAAATTATTATTTTTTTAATCAAAAAATTTAACTATTCGATGTTTGGTTCTAACTGTACCCTGTGTATTCTATAAGTTACTGATTTGTATTTTTTAATAGAATGTTTGATACCCATAGTCGAAAATTCATCTTTTTGTTTGAAAATTGTTTTTTTTTTTTAATATAATTTTTTAAATAGATTTTTTGTCTGGAAATTCAACTATATGTACCATTTTCAGTTGAAACTGTATCCTGTATACTGTATAGGTTAAAAATTATACTTTTGGGTAGAAAGTTCATGTATTTTGTTAAAAACTATTCTTTTTAGGTAAAAAGAAAACATAAAAATGAAATAACAGAAGTAACTTTGGTGCGGGTTCTTTTCATGTAGATACAGTTGAATTTTATGGCATTTAAACAAAACAAGATTAAATAGAGTTGTAACATGTAAAATTTACTTCTTCTTTGTTGATAGTTTCACTTTTTGGTGGAGAATCTTGTGTTAAATTGATTTTTTTTTCAAAATCATCTTTTTTGTTAGATAGATAAATGTCTATTTTTCGGCCTGTTGGCCTTTAAAAATTGACTTGCTTACACTTCCATTTTTTTTACAAAATTTTCTTACAATTATTTCTTGCACCAACTTTTTTGTTGAAGATTGATCTTTTTTTTTTCTTAAAAATCCACTTTTTTCCAAAACATTTGACTTTCTACCTTAAAAACTTTTATTTTATTTAAACAAATAAATGATTTAATGGTTTTATGCTAATTTATTATTTATATTGTTCTAGGGAATATTTATGGGGCGGCTCAAAAAGCAGGAAAGCAGCTGACAAGAGACTTTTTTAATTATAACTATTGTAGTTGCGCAGTATTTAACTTAATCCTGCATTAGTATTACTTTTTAGGTTAAAGTTGATTATATCGTATCAGTAATATCATATAAGTTATATTTAATAAAAAAAACTATGCATTTATATTTCAAGTATTTATCGAATTTTAACCGTTTCATAATTAATTTATAATTTGTCTTATTGCAATAATATTTTATACTTTATTAATTTATAATTTATGTAAGGTTTTTAAATACTATGGTGAATATTTTATACTCTGTATCTGAATTCGGATGAAGTTGTACTAATTAAATAGTGCGATGACTTTTATCAATTTATGAATATCAATCAACACCAATCATGAGTGAAAAAACTACTAATTCGTAGAAAAAGCGTTAACATTAAATTCATAAATAATTATTTTTTATTAATTACGTTTTTAACTATTTTTATACGCATTAGTATAAAAATATATATTTGACTATCAGCAATAGCCCTTTTCACCATCTCAGATTTTCGAATCAATCCTTTGCGATAACCGAATTTTCTTTGCTTACATATCTATATTGTTACTTTGAAATAATCAAGTCGACCCTTAAAAATGATCGATTCGCCCATCCGAAATGACTACGTGAAACATCTAAGATAATCGAATCGACCATTAAATACGACCCAGTCGAATGTCTGATAAAATCAAATCGACCATCCGAGATTTCCAAACCGCCCCTTCACAATGATCGGGTCAGCCAGCTTGAGATGACCGAGACGACGGTCTGAAGAAATCGAGTCGACTTTCTGAGATTGTCCATTTGGACCTCTTGTTTTTACTTTATACAGATAATCGCTTTAGCCATATTCAAGAGCTGTCTTATAGTCGACCCTGCAATATGGTCTGTTTGCACGTTTATATTGCTAAACAGACCTTCCATTTTTCTTCGTGGAAAAATACCTAAATAATACATATGTTTATTAAATTTGTTTAAAACATCATAGAATTTATCAACTAAGTATGAGTGTTAATGAAATTATTATTAACCCGATAACCTTAAGGCTTTTTTCGCACCTCTCAACCGTAGGGGGGGGGGGGTCGATTCGACCCGATACTTAAAAAAAAAGAAAACGTGTTCCTAAAAATCTGAAAAAATTCATGGTTTTTGTTTGAACCTCCTACTTAACGGTACAATTTCGCAATGTGTTTTTTTATATTATTATTGATGATACAATTAACAATAAACAGTTAGTACAGAAAAAAAAGAAAACTAATAAACTTACCTCAAGTGTGACCTGTCAAAATATATACGTAAACCGTAGGGGGGTGGGTATCAAATCGCCCCAACGTGCAGTTTGACTGCACCCTATAGTTGACTGAAGGATACAAGTGACTCGAAACTATGTGTGAGGCTTCTATCCTAGAGCACAATTTCGTAGATGGGGATAAGGACCGGCCTTCTTGCTTGGTTCGTAAATGGTACCGGTTTGAAATTTCGGCCTGGGTCAAGTCGACCCCCCCCCCCCCATACGATTATCGGGCTAAGTTCCCCATCGGCAAACTGGCATAAAAAAACTAATTTTTCCATTCACAGATGCCCAAATAATGTATTGGCTTATTAAATTTGTTTTTAAAAAATCATACAATTTATCAATTAATCATGAATGTTGCTGAACTTATTATTATCATGAAATTCCTACTTAAGAAGTTGACACTGACAAAAAACTAATGTTTCGGTCGACAAAAACCTGATTAATTCATTTGCTTATTAAATTTAATTTGAAAAAATTTATCAACTAATTATGAATGCTGTTGAAATTGTCATGAAGTTCCGAAACGAAAGGACTGACATTGAGAAAAATGCATTTTTCTGCCGACAAATGCTCGAACAATGCATTTGTTTGAAAAAATTATGAGATCAATCAGCAAATTGTGAATTTTGCTAAAATTATAATAATGTTCCTGATTCAAAAAATTGTCATCGAAAAAAAAACGAATTTTTATCACGAAAAATGCCTGCTTAATGCATTTTTTCATCAAGTCATTATATTGTTTTTATCAAATTTGAAATAATTTGTTTATACAAATTTTTCTTGTGTATTACATAATATTGGAACATCAAGACAAACATCAAATAGAAAAAATGGCCATTTTTTCATCATATTTTTTTATTTATAACAGTCAATATTTGTTGGCTGCATGTTATTTTGAACCAAAAAAGTAATTTTTTCCCACTGTACGACGCACTGTGGTCCAGAAAGGGATTTTCGTCGACAAATTAAGCTAGAGGTCGTAATTTTGGGTCAAATTTAAAGTTTAAAGAAAGAAAATACTCTGCATAAAATTCTGCATCAATCTCTCGAGGCTGAATTTCAATTTTCATTTTGTGTTAAATGTTATGTTATGAAACAATTCGAAAAAAATCAGATTTTCCAATATATTATTTATCTTCGTGTAATCCAATAAATTACATCAGAAATCAATAGAAATTAATGCACAGATACAAATATAATAAGAGTAAATGATTAAAGCAAAAATTTCCCTGATATAAATAAATTTTATAAACAAATATACATTTATAGAATTTGTATAGGATTAAATATTTTACACTTCATGAAAAATCATTTTCAAACACACCACAATGTTATTTCACATTAAAAATGTTGTTAGGAATAAGTATTAGTCATTGTTATTAACAAATTAATAACAATTTTAATTGCTGAAAATAAATGTTTCTGAGCTAGACAATATCAAAGTCATTCGCAGCAGCTAGTCTTCGTGAAAAAAATGTGTTTTTCTGTAAAAACACACGAATATGATGCAATTGTTTATTTAATTTGTTAATAACAATGACTTATACTTATATCTAACAACATTTTTAATGTGAAATAACATTGTGGTATGTTTAAAGATGACTTTTCATGAAGAGAAAATATTTAATCCTATAAAAGTTCTATAAATGTATATTTGTTGAAGATAAGAAATAATATATTAAAAAATCTGTTTTTTTCGACTTGTTTAATAACATAACATTTAACACAAAATGAAAATTGAAATGTGGCCAACAGGGATTGACCACCAATTAAGGGCATGCACACATATATTTCCAAGGAGTGCTCGATGCCGTCAAACACGTGATTTAATTTATTTTTAATTACACAATCATGTTAATTTTTAACGAAAATTAATTTTTCAATCGTTAATGAGGGTACGTGGTTTCCGAATTTGCTTGGTCAGCATGGCGTTTCGTTTCGTTTTACGCTACATGCAAACTATCGTTTCTAATTTTTTGTCAATACCCGCGATGACGCAAGGTCTAGTGTCGCTTGCTCGTAGACTACATGTAAGTTTGACCAGGTTTAATATTAGAGTAATGCTCGAGTTAGTCTCCCCCCCCCCCCCCCCCCCCCCCCCCCCCCCCCTAAGGCGTTACGTATTTTTGTAACGACCCGTAAGAAAATATATGTCATAATTTTTATAATCTTTCACGTTCATATTCTAGAAATTCTCTAACTCTCTAAAATCAACTCTCTAGATCTAGCTCTAGCTATCCAAACTATTTAATACTCTATTTGAATACAATGTAAAAAAAACGTATTCGTGGATTATCAGAGATACATGAAAACTATATAAATTATAAAGTTATTGCAGAGGGAAATTATTTTTGACCAACTAGAAATAACTCAATTAAAAGATTTTGGAAAGACAACAAAAATTTTGATTTATCTTAGAAACGGTGAGGGATACGCGAAAACTGACATTTTCGAAATTTTCTAAAGGGGTTGAATTTACCTAAGTTGCTGGAAAGATTTTGTGTTGGTTTTATTAAAAATTTTCACAATACTTGTGAATGAAGAGCGGATTGAAGCTACTGTGACGTTAGTTCAACTGTTTAATAGAAGCTTTGAAACTTCAAAGCTTTCATACAAAACTGTTTAAATATAGGCGATATAAGAATTTAAACAATTCCAGTAGAGAGGCTATTTGTATCAATGAAATTTCACTCACAATCTGTGAAATTTCACTGATTTATATTTAGAGAGTAGACCATTGAGTCATAAATCGATTCAAATTCATGAATTCTTAATTTTTTAAACTCTCCATTAAAAATTCTTAAATTTTGATGATTTAATATCAAATTTTCTTTTTTTTTAGAACAGTTAGAATTAAAAACTTGACTTTTTATTTCCGAAACCATCAAAAGTCAACAATTTTAATTTATGAATCTTCAAATTTCAAGAGATTTCATTTGTACTTTTTCGAAATTTAAAATGATCAGTCTTTCAAATTAAAGGGTTTTTTTTATTTTGAGAACTTAGAATTACAAATTAGGTAAGTTTTTAGTTTTACAATTAAAAATTCTATAATTTTCACAATTTTTATTTGAAATTTCTTAAGTTTGGAATTCTCAGAATTGATAACTTTGACTCATGTTTAAAATCATTAAAATATAAAGATTTCAGTTTAAATATCTTCAAAATCAAGTAGTTGTCAATTGTAACTCTTGCACACTGCATATCGTTCAATTGTCATTATTTTAAAATTGAAGAGTTCTTGGTTTTGATAATCTGCAATAAAAAATCCTTTAATTTAAGTTACCTACTTTCAAAATTTCTTCTTTTTCGAAGTTTTAAAATTGAAAATTGCAATTAATACCACTAAAAAACATTCTGTTATCTGTGTTTAAATGTTCATTTCTGTCTTTATTTCTAGTTCTTGCTTGCATAAAATCTTATATTAAAATGAAAGATGCAAGTTACTGAAAGTCAATTGAAATTGAATTTAAATGAAAATTTAATTAAAGAGGAGTTAGATATTTTAATATTCATTCAAATGTATGATTAGTTATTATATTTGATAGCACTTTTAATTGAAACATTCATTTAATTTTGATAATTACTCCTAATAATAATTATATTCAATAATAACAATAATAATTATTCTTTTTTAATGGTATTACATAAAATTATACTCACTGATTAAATTAA
>NC_046661.1:66049250-66055480 GCF_010883055.1 Belonocnema kinseyi
AATTCTTCCACCTTTCAAGCATTATATTAATTTTTCTTATTAATTTTGAAACTACCTATTAATCATTTAGTATTAACAGATAACATAGTCATATTATAGCTACAGCTTATTTCAATAAATATTTATTAAAGAAATTTGAACAATATCATCTAAATATTTTATCATTATACATTATATCAATTGTGTGAAATATATAAATATTATTCAATAAGACGTTTATATTTATTTTTATATTATTAAATCAAACGCTGATATATTTTTTTCTAATTGTATTTCATTTTTGGAAAGGATGTCTTTCAAGCCCGGCGCGGCGGGAGGTATAATGACCGTGAAGGGCTAGAAACCAGTCGAACGACAAGATTTGTTAGGGCCAGTTTGACCTAGTCTTTTGACTGCCAATGCAGCCAATGGCTGCCTTTTGGTGAGCCCTGATCTATGATATGATCTATATATGATATATGATCTAGAGGACGAGACGACGTAGCATAATTAAACGATTAAACGAACTTAGCTTATATGAAGTTCAATCGAAATTATGCAAGTACGTTTCGTCCGAATAGATCAGTCCCGCCCTTTTTATTTTCCCGATAACCTTGTAGCTATATGAACTGAGTAGAAATTTCGAAAAAGCGTAATAGCGTTGGGACGGAAGGAAGGAACACCCTCTGACGGAAGGCGCGCTTAACATCTACATCATTTCGTAGTAAATTCTAGAGCTCACGAGAATATATCTAAAAAATTCTTATCACTGTGCAAGAACTAAAAGTTGGAACAAAAAGTTGAAAAAATCGCACTACTCTTGATACACAGATTATGAGAATATATCTAAAAAAAAATCCTATCACAAGTTAAGTTATTTTGAACCTCGTTTTTTCATTTAATCCCGATGTGCAGATTATTTCGAACCGATTGTAAATTTTTTTTCAACAGCAGCCAAACTAGTTCTTAAGAGATCTGTGATAGCTGATTTTCAAAATAATCAATTTTTTAATTCAAGTTATAACCTTTATAAAAAAGAATTTTTTAATTTTCCGATAAAGCAACCTATACACTGGTAATATTACCTCAAATTTTAAAACTTTGCTTAAACTATGTATTAATTTATATTATTTGTTTATAAGAATAAGAAATATACTTCCATTTATTTGTATAATGCTTTTACGTGACTAAAAATTCGATTACAGACAAAAGTCGTTTTATAAATATTTAAAATCCTTAAAAAATCACTGTTGCATTGAAACTTAAAATTTTAATTTTTGCAAGGTTTTATTTATTCAATAAAAACTAATTTCTATTTAAACTATATCAATTAAAAAATGCATTATTTTGCTATTTTTCATCATTTAAACAAGGTCCTTTCAATGTAATCATTTTATAGTAAGAAAATTTTCAAATATTTGTTTAGATAATTATTTTGAAAATGTTTAGACAAACTATTAAAAATTGATAATTGGTTAAAAACAAATTAATGAGAAAAAATGCTTTATTATGAATTCACAAGACCCAGATATTTCATTCCGTAAAATATGTCAAAATAGTATTTAATTACGGCATATTACTATTTTTGACACACTATTATTAAAGTTAGTATTTTAAACATGCTAGAACAGTTACAAGTAGATTAAACAAAATAGGAGAGTTTGATTTTCGAGAATATATATATTTTTCACTTTGTTAAATAAAAAATAATAAAAACTTCCTGAAAAATGCAGCTGCCATGAAGTTATTTCACATTTACCACAGAACCAATTTAAAAAGAACTTTCAAATCGGTTTAAGAAATGTATCCCCTATCTTAATTTATTTAAAAATATCCGAATTGACCACTATGCTCCACTGGGTGAGAAGCAAGCGAAAAACTTGGAGAATATTTTTTAAGAAATTCAAAAATTAGCACTGTTAAAATTTTGTATGTTTCTTCAATTCACAAAACTATAGTCTACAGTTTTCCGCCCATTTCTCATTAGGATCGCGCAACTAAGCTACGCCCTTTGAAATACTGTGAATTATGACCGAGCAACTAGCGTTACTAGCTCACTGGCTCTGAGGTCCATGAATAGACCGAAAAGTAGTAGAAAAAATTAAGTGGGGACGGGCCTGACCATACCTGAAAATTCAGCAAAAAGTTTGCCGACCATTGAATTAGAGTCCAACGTTTTCCAAACTTTTTTCGCACTTTTCAGGGAGGGTATAACTCCATGAAGGGGGTACATGGAGGGGTACAAGGGGTACAAGAAGGGAGGAGGGGGGGCCTCCCATGAAGGGGAAGGGTACAACCCCATGAAGGGGGGTAAAAAGACAAAAAAAAAGGATAAATAAGTGTAGTTAGTTAATAGGGAGTGTATTTTATTAACCTTCAGAGAGCGGGAAAATTTCCGTTCAAATCGAGTTTTCATTTGACCAAAAATGTATGGATAATTTCAACAGTAAACTCATTTCAAGTCCCCGTCCTGACTGGTGGTTGATATATCGACCACCCCGTCCGCAACGTGAAGGCCAATATAGAAAAAACTTTTTATGATATTTCAGCGTTATAGTTTGGTATACCCATATTTCTTATGCGCTGAGTACGAAAAAAATAGTGAAAGAAATCCTGAAGGCACCCTTGACCTTGAAAATCACCAACTCAAGGTCATTTTCTTAAATCTTAGCGTTATGATTGGCATAGCCATGTTTTTTGAGGCGCTGAGCAAGAAAAAAATAGTGCAAAAAATACTAAACGCAGACGTGACCTTGAAAATTGAGATTTCAAGGTCAAGTGATACATTTATTTATTTGCTGCTATTTTAGCGTGAAAGTTGGTACATGCATGTTTTTCTGTGCCTAGTACTAAAAAAATAGTGACGAAAATCATGACATCATTCTTGACCTCAGAATGACTATCTTTTTCCTACCAAAAGTGCAATGAACTCTAACTACATCCATGAAGATGTACAATAACTTCTTCAGTTCCTGTTATCTAAAATAAAGGTGAACAATGCCTTCCTTGGAATGACGATTATCAAGGTCAAAAAGTCTCCAGGATGTTTCTCACTGATTTCCCCTTATTCGACGCACCAAATTTTGCCCGAACACGTCAAATAGTTAGTGTGCATTGGGTGGTCGATATTTCGACCACCCCCGTCCTCTAAAGGTTAAGCAAATACTAAAAAAAATTGTCAAATTTTTTTACTCAAAAATAAATTTAAGCCAAAATCCGCCCAAATCCACCTTCCTCCTTAAAAAAAAAAAATTACACCAGATACGAAAAAAACTAGATCAAAGTTGTTCACTCAAAAAGGATCTACAGATTTGTTACCCTTAATTTTTATATAGGACTAGTATATTTTCTTTAAGTCGTAAATAAGAAGATTAAAAATAGATGCGCACTTTTTTTACTAAAAAAATAAGAATGTGTTCGTTAAAGCCGAAGGAGCTTCAGTAAAAGATAATTCACAACCAAATTACAGTTGATGCTTTGAACTTTAATTTTAAAAGGCGTAGCGCGAGTCAAATCAACTACCGAGCGCGAAGCGCGAGTACCAACAGTTGCGCACCCTAGTGCGTTAGTTCGAGTTGATGGAAACAGTTAGTTAGAGTAAGGAGGGGCAGCGCCGACTACTTAACAGTCAATTTTTTTTTTAAGTTGATATAAGATGAGGGATTGTATTTCATACTGTAAGTATTGCCATTAATGCTGAAAACTTTATATTTCTACCAGCGAATCTTCCATTCTTTCGTGTTAAAAACTGTTTTTCTGCATAATTTTTCTTTTACAACGTGAATTTTCAAGGTTTTAGTAAGTAACTCTATCTCTATAATAAAATTGATTTATGTAACGCAAAGTAGAATTAGAATGGTTAAATAATAGCGATGGTATAAGCAAAGTCACATTTGCCCCATCGGCCACCGCTGCAGCTCCTTATCCAATTTATATTCTTAATTGTTAAATATTTTATTAATTCACTATAATAATTATTATTTAAAATTTAAAATTGGAAAATTTGCGTCCACTTGAATTATCGAGCTGTCGAATCTTTTTTTACATTATTGAATTATCGAATCTTGCTCTCGACAGCTGATTGGCTAATTCTACTCTTACACTAGATGTCAATGGCTAACTGAATTGGCCAATAGGGTGCAGAGACTACGCATGAAATTGGTCGAAATGAATGTCCTTTCTATAATAGGATTCTAGAGACGAAGTTACACATAAAACAGCCGAAATATACCATCGTGCCTCATAATAAGGGATTAATAATATTATTTATAAAGATATTAAATTCCAAGCAAAATGTCTTTGGAGAAAAAGGCTGCATGTTTTGTAGAATACACAGTTTTCTTGGTCTTTCCTTGAAGTCCGAAAAACATGACGACTGTTTGCAAGCACGCGTTCTGGACAAAGGCTTCTATCGTTTCTTAAATATAAATCGAACAATGACCCCGAGTCGCCTGAACAAACTGAGCTCTCAATGGAAACGGCACGGCGTTTTAGGCTTTGTGTTGTGCGTGATATAGCGGATGACATTTTTTAAGGCTAATTCATTTGCATCTCGACAGATTCTTTATTCCTTGTTTTTGCTGCATTTAACTAAAAAAAAAAAAATGAGGAATTTTTCTTAGGTACAGTTTTTAGTAGGTACAGTGTTCAGTAGTAAGCAATAACGAAAAATGTGAACAAGTTACAATTTTTGTAAAAGCAGAACAACATGTTTGATCAAATATAGTCAATTCAATTTTCCATTTAAAGTTGTACATGTCAAAATTTGAATGGTTTAGTTTCAATCAATGAAACATCCTATTTTACTGAAATGAAAATTTCGTTTTGCATTATTTTTAAAACATGAAAATCGTTTAGAGAGGACAAGTCCACAGGGCTTAGGCGGTTCGACATTTTCGACTTCACAAAAACGCGACTAATCACGTGGAAACATTCTAAATAGAATGGATTCTAAATTAAAATTTTAATTGTGAACACATTTTATGATTTAAATTGAGAATATTAAAAGTGGAAAATTTTCTCATTGTAGTTTTATAATTACACAATGTTAAATTAATAGCGTTTGGAATCAAACAATTTTTAATTCCGTGAATACGCTGCCGCCGTGCAAAAGTTTTAGACCGCCTCTTTTTTTATGACAGAATAAATTCTTTGAATTTTAATTATACCGGAGCTAAAAAAATTTCTCTTCAAAAGGTTGATTGTTTTCGAAATTATGTATAAAATAAGCCCACGGTGAAGCCACTTTGTCTAGTTTTTAAGTATAGATATTGCAAAAATAGTGTAAATTACAATTCTTTCTTAAATTTTCAATAACTTCCGAAATAGTCAACATTTTTCAATGTTCTTGTGCCCATTTTGAAGCTATTTTTCATCGTATCACAACAGCTTATGAGTATAAATCGTAAAAATATTCTTTTTGAATTGCAAGAACTTGAAGTTGTAATACAAAAGTTGTAAACATCTTATCTGTAGGCAAATCAGAATAAAAGTTAAATAAATATATTCAGTGGAAGCTTCTAATGTGTCCCCTAAGGGTTTACATTTTTCTTACACCTTCTTTATTCCTTTACACACCCTCCACACACTTACTTGGTGGTGGAAGGGGGACCTACAGTTTAAGGTGGGTTCCGAACCACCAAGAGCAACAGCCTTAAGTACTTAGAGAAAACCTTTTTCTCTAGAGGTACCGGTCCCACGACTCTCCGGAGATGAACAACTCCCTTGCTAGGCTAGTGTTCACCGCATGGGCCACCGAGACTCTTCCAGAGTGCGAGGCGGGAATCGAACCCGCAAGCCGAAGGAGTGGGTCCAAAGCCTACGCTTTAGCCCCCACGACCATCGTCCCACTCTAGTTAAATAAATATATATTTTGAGAAAACTACATAGAAACCTCATAATTATATGTTTCATATATTTTACAAAAATAATATTGTAATGTTTCTAACTTTTTTGTTACAGCTTCAAGTTCTTGCAATTCAAAAAGACCATTTTTACGATTTATACTCATAAGCTGTTGTGATACGGTAAAAAAAGCTTCAAAATGAGCCCAAAAACATTGGAAAATGTTCACTATTTCGAATTAATGAACATTAAAAAAAAAATGAACTTTACACTATGTTTGTAATATCTACTTAAAAACCAGACACATTGGCTTCACCCTGGGCTTACTTTATACAGAATTTCGAAAACAATCAACCTTTTAAAGAAACATTTTTTCAGCTCTAATATAATTAAAATTAAGAAAATTT
>NC_046661.1:66055490-66081599 GCF_010883055.1 Belonocnema kinseyi
TAAAACTTTTGCACGGCAGTGTACGTATTCAAAGATTTAATTTTTTAAATTGCAAGCAGTAACAGCTCAATATTTTTTAGTCTAAAATGTTTGAAATAAATTCATTTTAAATGCAATTATTTAAAAAAAAAAATCATATTTCAATTATGGACATATGGGCAATCATTCTCCAGAACCTTAAGATTTTCGTATAATAAATTTGGTTAAATAAATAGCTACATGGCCTTTCATACGCGTCTTCTTTGGATGACCGAAATTATAATCTTGCTCGTGTATAACCGTTTACTTAATGCTAATGGATATTATTAGCCTATCGAAAATGCGTAAATCTGAGGTTGTTCACTGTATTTTCGAAACAATTAAGCTAGTTGAAGAGCTAGTGATTTTTTAAATGTTAAGACATCTCATATAGAAATGGACCGATAATGCTGAGGGGAAAACGGAAATGGGCTTTAAAGATAGAGAAAACATTTGAGAGGTAGATCTGCCTTTTTATATTCCAGGGTTGGGCGACCCTGTGCTTCATCAAACTCCACCCATTGAAAATGCTCTGACCAAACAGCTTTATCCATAAAGAGACAGATGTAACTCTCAAATCTTCTCTCTCTCTCTCTCTCTCTCTGAAGCCCATTTCCGTGCTCCCCACAGCGTTATCGGTCCATTTCTATACGTCGATGTTATTAAAGTACACGGAATTTTTTCGTCGATACATATGAATACATCTATAGAATTGAAAACGAAATATCAGTAATGTATGTAATTCATTTAAAGTAATTTTGTTGGAAGGCTTGCCCATTACACCAGCAATATTTTATTTGTACGAACGAATTTTCTCATTTCTATACAGAAATAATTTTGTTAATATTGAAAATTAGAAAAGGAAAAAAAAAAAAAAAACGTGAAGTTACGATTTTTTCTTAAAAATTAAGCTTGAAATTGCTCTAAAAAAAGACGTTTATAAACTTTTTTGGCGGTGCCGAAGTAAAAAAAAATGTTTTCGTTTCACCAGCGACACAGTAATTTGTATTAATTTAACTAGAATGTGGAATCTTTTTTAAGCAAAACACGGGAGGTTCAGCTTTTTATCATGTAAACGGAATTAGTAGTCAATTAATCTTACTCCTGTCATTAAACACCAATGAGTAACTAAGTCATAAAATATAAAATTTACAGATAATTGCCCATATATTCACAGATACATTTTATTTATTAAAATCTACACGCTTAGTTCATTAAATGAAGTACAATACTGCATTTACATCAAGATTACTGTTATTTCAGGATTCAATACAAAAAGAGCTATACAAAACACAAGAGAATGATGTAAAATCTCAATTCCAAAAGTGAACATTTTGTTACGTAATAAAGTCAAAATCTTCAATAGCCCTCCCTTCTATAGCCTTTCCGAGAAGTGACGCAGCGTCGCATGTATGTGTAACAGGTGCTGCACGGGGTGCGCGGCTGTCACTCAGGCGAGCAGTCAGGCGTGAACAAACAAAAGCGGAGCAGGCTATAATGAGTTAGTTGCCACCCACCGTCAGCCCCGACATCAGGGCTATAGAAGAGTTTCACTGTAATTGACATAAGGATTATATTATGTTCTCATCAGTACATTATAAAATAACACAAAGTAATGTAAATATTTATTAAATTGATTATATAAAGTTTAATTCCGTGAGATATTAACACTCATTTTAAAGAAGTACAAATTGCAGATTTTTTCACAGACTTTAATTTTTATTAGAAGGAATTAAACAACAGAAATGTAAAATGAGGACGCTAGAGATGTCAACAATCTTCGAGCTGAAGTTTAAAGCCGCCCCCCGTAGAAATTAAAAAAAAACTTTTAAATTCAGTTAATATTGTAGGATTTCAGAAAATATTCAACTAGATATACTATCCTTTCACAAATAAATATTACTTATTAGGTTACTAAATAACAGAAGAATGTACATACAGCGAGACCCTTCAATAGCTCTCCCTTTTAAAGCCATTCCGACGAGCATTGACGCCAAATCGACAACCAAAAGCGTTTTCAGCCAAAGCAGCAGTCTTTCGAGTTATTTCCCCATCACTGCCAGCTCCAAAACCAGCGCAATAGAAGAGTTTCACTGTATTTAAAATAGAGGTGTAGAGAAACGGGTGATAAAAAAAACTACGGACAGCGCAAGACAACTAGCTCCGAGGCCAATTTAATGTATCATATAGTATTCAATAAATCCTGTGAAAGCTTATTTGTTTGCATTTTAGATCTGATTTCTTAAAATTTATATTGATTTCATTTTGAAGTTTTTAATGATCAATTTTAATGGCAAGATTTCAGAATAAAAGATTATTAAGCAGCACGGTTTGACTGTTCCAAGTTAAATAACAGGATGGTCACTTTGATCGAGAAAAAAAATCACAGTCATTTCCCGCTTTACACAAATTTTGTACGGTCATTAAAATTTAAAAATTCGAACTGCACAATAAAGCATTCTTGGTAAAACTCTTTTGAATCTTAATCTTTTACCATCGAAGCTTAAAAAGTTTTAATTCTGAAATTTTTAATTCAAACAATTTAAAAATAAATGCAACTAAACGGTGCTATTTTTTAACTTAAACTCTTGCAAATTGAACAATTCGAAGATTTAGGTTTAAGGCCATGTGACGAATGTGTCATATGACCAGATTCCTACCTAACCAACATTTTTTTATTTCCTAACTTATTTTTACACCAAGCGCAACATCAAGATGAAAATTTGGGATAATAAATAAGAAGCACCAAGAAAGGTGGGTCAGGTCCTAAATTTTAATAATTATGAAAAAAGCAACAACATTATTTTCAACAAAAAAAAAACTTTTTTCATAATTATAAAAATTTAGGACCAGACCCACTTTTCTTAGTGCTTATTATTTTTGATCCCTAATTTCCAACTCGATGTGGTGCTTCTTGTAAAAATAAGTTGGGAAATAAGAAGTGTCGGTAAGGTAGGAATCTGGTCACGTGACCTACTCATCACATGGCCTTAAAACGTAGGGGAGAACACCGGACAGTAGATAATTATTAATTTAAAGACAAATATAAGTAAAATAAACAATTCTAACTTTAATATATTAACACGTATTATTTCTTAACTATTAGTTACACTATATTAATTATTTTACATGCATTAGTATTTCAAATTATTGATTATCTTCTGTGGGATCAGTATCTATTGTAGGGTGGTCACAGAATGACATTAAAAAATTGGGCTTCTTGAAGCATTCAATCAGTGGCGGATTCACCGAACACGCAACATAGGCAGCTGCCTCGATGTTTTAAAATTGCGAATGAAAATGTTTATTCATCATTTGTTATCAACAATATTATTTGATAACAAATGAAAGGTTGTCAATATTATTCGCTCCTGATGAAGACTTATTTTTCGAAAAAACTACGGAGGCGGGGGCATTTCACCACTGTCTAGGGCGGCATATTGTTTTAATCCGCAACTGCATTTAATGGTGAACATTCCTAAAAAAACAAACCTATTTTAAATACAGTAAACTTCCACCAATGTCCTCCGCCGTAAAACGTATGCGCTCACGAATGTTTCCCTCTGGAGGGGCCACTACCTCTACCGCGAATCGTCAGGATATTTGTGTCTAGCAACGTTCATTGGCTGCCTCAGCCTTGTATCACTACACCCACTGTAAGTAAATTTTTCAACAGCGCATGGGCCAAAAAGCGCGGGTCTTTTTTGAATCAATAAAGATATACTATCAATAATAATGCTTTTCGGCGCATGCAAGTTGAAGCAGTCGCGGTTTGTTAGCATGCGATTGATTAGCATGACTGATTTTTCATTTCCTTGAATTAGTATAATTTGTGAACTAAAAATTAATATAATAGAATGAAAAACCGACTCAAATATTTCGCGGCATATTGAAAAACTTTTTTGAATAAAATGATCTAAAATTATAAGTAAGTTATAAAGATCTGAATTTTCAAATGTATCATGCTACGATAGGTGGAAATGTCAGCCGTCAGGAAGGTTACATGATCTTTGTTACCTACATGGCTCTGCACTGCAACTGCACACGACTTTTTGGAGGAATATTTCTAAACGCAACGGTAAGTTATAAAGGCATGAATAGTAACATTTCTCAAGTGTAGAATTATATTCTGAGTCATGTTCCATTCTTTTGTCGATGAGAGATCTTTCACTGTCGCGAAATAAAATATCCAAAATTTGAGCTTAGTGCGTCAGATCGGGTACTCTTATCTCAAATTTCGGACAGTTAATTGTATTGCGGGACAATGAAGGGTCATCAATCAGGGCCGTGGCCAGCCGTAAGGCCCGGCGGGCCCATCCCCCGAAATTCCGCGAATACTAAAATTTTACCATAGATGTGAAAAAATCTAAATTATAACTACTTTTGCCCCCCCCCCCCCCCCCCCCCCCCCCCCCCAATCAAATTTCTGGCTACGAGCCTGTATTAATCGAAAAAATAATGGAATATGACTGAGAAAATACATTCTACACTGTTAGAAAAATCTGTATGAGGTTTAATATACATGTGTGTGAAGCAAATATGCACTACCGCTACTGAAATTCAACATACATTGGTGTAGTAAATTTAATATACATGTGTACTAAATTTAATATACAGGTCAGTATAGCAATGTGCGTGAAAACTCAACTTGCTTTCATTTCTTTAAATCTTTTCAAATATTCTCAATGGAATCAATAATCTAGAATTCGTAGACTCAGTTATTTATAATGAAAGTACAATGTACGGGTTAAATTTTTCCTAATTTTGCTCTAAATGGTCAAAACTTAAGGGGGATACAATTAATTGTAGGTTAAGTCTGTTATTTATTTGCTTAATTGAACGTTTCGACTTGTAATCCAATTTTATTTTCGGTTAACAGGAAGAATGTATCATGTTTTATTATTTAGAATCGAAAATTACAGCTAAGCTTATTTTAAATTTGTGAAAAACGAAATATGCTTTCCTTGTAAGTGATTAACATGAATGTATATGAAATTTAATATACGCGCTCTTAATGGCGATTTCATATACTTCATATATTAATTTTAACACACATGGGTATATTAAATTTAATATTATTTTTAACAGTGTACACTTGAAGAATTTGACTATTATGACATTTAAGAGTTACTTTTGCGTTTCGAATATTTTCTCAAAAAAGTTATCTGGATTCTCATTACGTCGTATTAAGATACTCAATTCAATCTTTCCGCTCGTCGGGCCTCTTTTTCTAATTGGTCAGCTCCTCTCGCGGGCGTGACCGTATAGCCCGCATAGGGACCGTGGTGGGAGGTGAAGGAACTGCACGCGGGAAAAGAAGTGCGTATAGGGGCAGGGGAATTAGGCGAGCGGGGACATAAGTGGGAGTTCACTGTATTTCGCATTCAACATAAAGGTTCAAATGCAAAGAAGACAAAAAAACGCACAATAGTTTCATAATCATTATTTGAGAATCAAACCAAATAATCAAAATGTCAGAACGCCCGGAGTAAGTGATGGCTTAGTGATAAAGTTGAATTTCAGTATAAAAATATTTCGTCGCAAATATGACACTTTATGGCCAAATAAGCCTATATCCAACTTGGCCGTTGAAGCGATATTCTAACGAATGAATGACGGGTTATCTAAAATTTGTGATTACGCTACCATTTTTCACTGTATTCCTGATACCCGAAACTTCCCCGGGTTGAAACCGATTAAGAATTGTCGCTTGTTAGTTAATTAAGAACAGTGAATTCTGGATCCAAGCCACTGGAAAACGACATTCCATTTTACAGCCGCAATTTCGAATATTTTTCTCTGCTTTTTCGCATAGGGCATCTAAATATTATTCTATTTTGCTGAACAGAATCAGTTTTTGGAAAAAATGTTTATATTTTGTTTGCTAGACAAAAACAAAAACAAAAAAACAGAAAAATTGCAGTGAAGCTTAGTGTTAGCTGCACGGAGAAAAATGGATGGTCAAAGTTATGTGGTCAAAATTTAGAGACAGCAAGTCTGTTTGCATGGTCGAACGGTTTTTTCATATTTTTTTCGACATGGTTAAAAAGACTCTTATTTTATCGCCAGTCTGACTTTTATAAGAGCATTACACTCACTATCAGGGATAACTAAGGTATCCTTTTCGGAATGGTCAATACACACATATTGTTTTCACTCATTTCGACCATCCAAGAAGGAGTAGATAAGCCATTGCGTATGGTTCATTACATGATTTTTGCGCATCAATCATGCGCGTGACAATTTAAAGGGTATTGCTAATTGGCTTCAATTAGCATAACGAAATTTTAGACACCATAGTTATGTCTGTTAAAAAAGAAGGCTTTTACCAAATATTTCAGTGTAAACTGAAGTATATTTATTGAGGATTAATTGGAAATATCTTATTCGGTAAGTACCTGTTTTAAATAAGTAATTGTAACGTTAATATTGTATATTAGTAATGTGAGATTTAAGACATTTAATTAAAATCTTTTTGAGGTTAATGTAAGTTTGAAATAGATTATAATTATTTAAGTAATCACTGTTAATTATAGCATTAGTCGATTTAGGATAAAATTGAATTGTACTCATTAATTTGAAACTAAATCATTATTTTTCAGTTATGGCATCAACTGCTGAGATTCATGCAAAGACAGATGGCACGGGCAGGGTCAATGCACTCGTGATCCTACATCCAGTTGATGGAGTCGAATGTCTGAGAAAATCAGATCGACCATCTGAGATCTCCAAACCAGCCCTTCACAATGATCGGGTCAGCCAGCTTGAAATGACCGAGACGACGGTCTGAGACAATCGTGTCGTCTTTCTGAGATTGTCGATTTGGACCTCTCGTTTTTATCTTCTAGAGATAGCCGCTTTAGCCATATTCAAGAGCTGTCCTATAGTGAATAGTCGACCCTGCAATATGATCTGTCCGCACGCTTATATGGCCAAACAGACCTTCCATTTTTCTCCGTGTGTGTGTGTGTGGATTCTCTCAGCATTCTCATCGACCCTCGTGAAACTGACGCATCAAATCGCTTATAACGAATGACCCTTTCATGGTTATGAGTTGGAGGTCACTTACAAAAACTCAAAGTATGAAAGCATATATTGGTTCAATGTTAATTAACACAATTAGTTTATTCATATAATTTAAAGAAAATGAAAAAAAGATTCATGAAAATCGGTCAATATATGCAGTAATAATAGAAATGTTAAAGTACATACAAACGAATAGTCAGATACACCGTAGCGTGGGAGGAAACGCATTTTTTTCGCTCAGCAAAGTCTGCCTTCAATTCAGCCCCGATTTGAAATTATTATTATTTTTTGATTAAAGTGTACTTAATTTCAAAGCGCACCTAAGTCTAACATATTTTCATTTTCATGTATTTATTTATTCTATGTTTACTCAAAGTATGAGAAAATCGAGAATTTTCAAAGAATCATTATTAACTCTATAAAAACGGTTGGCACATAATAAAAATCACCTTAAATCAACGCAAGTGTACTTCCACAATGCTATTAATTTGATTGTTGATTGAACCAAATTTGTTCTTTCATGAAAATGCTTTCAATTATATTAAGCGTGATTGTTAGTCATAACTTTTATAAAACAACAATAATTGCAATTGTTATGAACAATTTTTTGCAAAAATTTGACATTTGTAGTTTTTTTTACTTCGGTTTTCCTTTATAATCTGAATTGATGTAGATATTCCTAAAACTAATATATTTTTAATTATATTTGTTAAAGTACAACAAATGTTGATTTTGTAAAAAAAAAAAAAAAAATTTTAGCACTGAAGCTGTTTCAAATTTCTGTGAGAGAGATTTTCATGAACTTTTTCTGTGTAAAATTTTGGAATTTTTGATTTTTTAATTTAGGATGTTCCGCCATGATCTGAATCGATGCATACATTCTTGAAAGCAACATAGGTTCAATTATATTTGTGAAAATACAGCAATTGTTGATTCTGTAATCAAATTAAATAAGTAAATACACAACTTTGGTATTTTGGTCTGCAAAATAATTATTTTACATTAAAATTGATTTAAATTTTCGTGAGTAAAATTTGCAGACGCTACTCCTATGTAAAATTAACAATAAATACTGGTCATTATTTGTTTATGTAATTTCAAATATCACGAAATTCTAATGTAGTTAAAAAAAGCCATTTATTGATCCATTGTGCCAGATCCATTTATTGGTTACCTAAGGCTAAAAGATACATCAATCCTACAATTGATCCACAACTGCCATTATAAAAAAACTATCATTAGATTGGCAATATCCGCTTTTTCTAAAGGAAAAATTCCAAAACTTCTTATTTATGTATTTCGATTGCTTATGAAATAAACAAATAAAATTACATATGTATTATTTCCCATCTATATCATTCAGATGATAAAGGAAAATTTGAAATTGAAAAACCACAAATTCCAAACTTTTCCAAAAAAATTGGTTATAACAATTATAATTGTTAATGTTTCATAGAAGTTAGACTGATCACTCTCACAATTTTAGTATACCAGTATTTTTATAATAAAATTGTGAGAGTGATCGTCAGTAACATTATCTATGAAACGTTAACTATTATAATTTTTATAAACAATTTTTCTGGAAGTTTTGAATTTGTAGTTTTTTAATTTCGGATTTTCCTTCATCATCTGAATTGATGCAGATATTCCTGAAAATAATAAGGGTTCAATTATATTTAGTAAAATGCAACATGCATTAATCTTGTAAAGAAATTAAATCAATTAATTCAAAGCTTCGGCACTTTGGCGTAGAAAATAATTGTTTTCACTAAAACTGCTTTAAGTTGTTATGAGAAAGATTTGTAACCACTATTTTCATTAAAAACTAAGAATGAGCTACAGTGCAGAAAAAATATGTTTCACGCTAAAGTTTTATATTTACTTCCCTCATTTGTTTACAAAATCACACGGAGAAACAGGGATGTTCAAAAGTAACATCTAAATGTTCAGGGTTAACATAGTTTATGTTTAACTATAGGTCAGTAATCTAGATGTTTAAAAATAGCACCTGTAGATATTAAAAAATGAGATGTTACTCTGGAACATACAAAATGAACTGAAATATACGAGATATTACATGTATGGCTATGTCAAATAACGGCTGTAAATGTTTTAGGAGTTTACTTATTTCTTGTCATTTAAGAAATTAATTGATTACTTATCTGTGAATTTAAAACTAAACTTTAATTTTCGTACATGAAAGAAAAACAGATAAAGGGAATGAAATGTCGATTAGATGATACATTTAGTCAAGTAGAGGTTATGCGTTTACTATTTTTAAATAAAATAAAAAAATTAAAACGGGGTAAATAGACCGAGAACGAATGATATGTAATGTTCATTTAAAATTCTATATATTTTAGATAACTTAAATTTGAATTTTATTTTAAATTTATAAAAATTTTGTCAAATGTGTTAGAATCAATATAACCTGAAATTTAAGATCATACTTCTCTCGTGTAGACAAAAAAGTCGTTATCCAATTTTAATTGAGGACAGCTAATTTGAATTCTTTGGAAATGTTCCCAAATTATAATATTCCATAATTATAATATCGAAAATATATAACCCACAAATGTAGTGCTGAAATTTCAATGCGCGATGTGCATGCGCACGGAAGATTTTAACATCTCAATGTGTTTCAGTTTAACATCAAAATATTTTTACGCCTAACATCTCAAAAAGATATTAGATGTTTCGCATGAACATCTGCATGTTAGGCGGAACAATCCTTTCCATTGAACATCTAAATTTCAATAATCATTTTTCTCCGTGCAACAAGTGTTGTATTTTAACAAATATAATCAAACATATATTACCTCTAGAAATATTTACGTCAATTCAGGTGACAAAGGAATAGCTGAAATAGAAAAAACAACAAATTCAAGATTTTTTCAAAAAATTGTATACTTTGTGTACTTGTATGCTTTCGTGTGCACTTTAACATTTTTATTATTACTGCAAATATAAACCGATTTTCATGAATCTTTTTTTCACTTTCATCAATTTAGGAAAAATAAACTGATTTTGCTAATTAAAATTGAATCAATCAATGCTTTCATAATTTGAGTTTTTGTAACTGACTTGCATCTCATAACGATGAAAGGGTCATTCGTTACGAGCAATTCGTGTTTCATGAGGGTCGATGAGAGTGCTGAGATAATCCACACACAGCTAACACTGAGCGTCACTGCAGTTTGTCTCTATTATTCTCTCCTTTTTTCATTATTAAATAAAATATAAACATTTTTTCCAAAAACCGACTCTGGTACCAGCTACACAGAATGTTTAGATGCGATATGCACAAAATCAGAAAACAATATTTAAAATTTCAGCTGTAAGATGGAATCCCGTTTTCCAACTCTAATAAATCCCCTGATGCCTTGGGCGGCAACTAATTCCTCCCATCCCATTTTCGGCCTAGGATGATTTTGAATTATAGTAGAAGTTATAAATTAATATTGAGATTAAGCGGGTGGCGTAAAATATTAAATTTTGGCTCCTGTATTTTGATAACCCGTTGTACTAGACACGCTCCTTTTCTAGAATTAAAAGGGGTTCTCTTAACTCTACGATTCAGAAGAGTTTTAATGAGACATTTTCAGTTCGTGGAGTGCTGAAGGGAAAACAAGGGATCAAGTGCATGGGATTTGATCCATTTTGCCCTATTTTGTTAATATCTTCGTAAAAACTATTTTTTTTCTATACAAGCATACTAGGAAATTAGTTTTTATTTTTTAAATTATTATTTCATAAAATAATAAAATGACAATAATTATTATTTATACTGAAGATATAACATGAGCAAAGTTTTTTCCCATGAATTTGTTCTATTATCTTCACCTCTGCACTCAAGGAAGTGAATTTAGGTGGTGGTTAAAATGAAAATACTTAATAATATTGTAGACAAAAAAATTTTAGGCGGGTACACTTGGCGAATTTTGCCCAATATTGGATCCTGAAATTTTGTTGTCATTTTAAGTATCATCCAGAAAAAAAATATGTAATGTACTTTGTTTGGATAGGGTGGCTTTGACATGATGAAAACTGGTTTGCTTATGCTTCAAATCTTGGAAGTCAATTTTGTAAATCTACTTATCGTCGTAATAAAGTTTCAGTGGTAACACGTACTATATGTCCCTATTAGGAATTTCCGTCGTAAATCTTTTTATGGCCCATCACTGAGAGTAGAAACGCAGAAAATTCTAGTTTAATGACAACTCACCTCGAGGGCAATCTTCTGAATATCCTTGGCCTAGCAAGGCTCGTGTCAATCGCAATCGCTCGAGTTTCCTTTCAATGTCTGTAGAAATGTGAATCTATCGTTTTTAATATGGGAATCGCGAAAGCGGATTCTGTCGTCACTCGCGGACAGATCACCGCCGGAGTAGTCTCAAAGTGTCGCGACCTTGCCGCTTTCAGATTTACTTCAGTGACCGTCGCCGTTAATGAGCCAATTGAAGTGAGAATTACTCTTGCCTATACAACGCTCCACAATCGACTACAGTCACTGTGACACTGAAACAAGTATACTAGTGCTTCTGTCAACGAAGCGCCCATGCCAACCGCATGCTCAAATGTTTCACTTCGAGTGATTCCGCCAGTGTTCGTTTGATTTCGGAAGCGCGCCAAGTCCTGACTTATTCAGTTATCTGAGAATGATAATGAATGCCAGATTGCCAGTCTGCCCCTATCCGTTCCAAATAAATCAGAAAAAAACCTTAGGAATTCTCGGCTGAAAGAGAATCAAGTCGAGGGCAAGTATCACGAGTAGTTTAGTCAAGTTGACTGAGTACTAATTGTCAAATTAACTGCATCAACTAGTTATATTTCAAAGTGAAAGCTTATTACCTACCGTCAAGACGGTGATATGTCCAATATTTTTCAAGTAAGTTCCCATAGAAAAAATCCTAAATAATCAGTACCCATTTATCAAGTTGCTGGTAGCTTCTAGCCGATAAAACTATATTCTGGCATAAAAAAAATATGTTACTCAGGGCGCCAAAGAGACTAACATTTTAACATAATCTTAGAACCAGCTTCACCAAATTTTACTTTGCGGAAGTAAACGTTATTTTGCCTAGTTTATAGCGAAAATCTATAACAGAAAAAAATATGGATTATTAATTTTTATACCAAATGATTTTTTAACCCTTTCTTTTTAATGTATTTCAATTTTTGTTGATATTTTTTTTTAAATTGTACTAAAAATATTTTCCTAGTATATTTCTTTTACAATCCATTTTTGTTCGGCTTGCTGATGTGTATGCTTTTCGGGCAGATTTTAAACATTTATTCAGATTCCTGGAATTTAATTTTCCAGGAAATGAAATTCAGACGCGTATGATTCACGTTCACACTATCGCAATACCACACTACCGCCCACCCACACACGCATGCACCGAGTTATTCCGGAATCGAAGAGGCGTACAAGCAAATTATAAGTTACTTGCATTCCTTTGTGCAAGGAGGGTTAACGCCAACTTTCTGGTATCGAAATGACCCTAAAGTATCAGTTATCGATTCGTGAACGCGATACATGAATTTCAGTATGAGAGGCGGGATGTTCTGGCGATCACAAAAATTTCAAGATGAAGTCTATTTGCATCTCATTTCGAACAATCAATTTTTTCATGGTACTTCCATTGGTCTTCGTGTCTTATTTTCGGTGAATCTAAATGCACGGAATTTAGCGCACTTTTGAGGATCGGCGATCAATAGTACTGCTAGTCTGTTATAAAAAACGCCAAAAAATGTTAGATTGCAACACTACTACACGGAGAAAAAGATATCGCACAATGATATCGCAAAACCTCTATATTGCAAGAAAGCGCAATATGATAACGTACAATCAGGTCCCGGAGCTTTTTACGATATTATAAAGCACTAATATCACCGAAAAAAAATGAAGTTAAATTAAAGTTAGATATAAATCGGGAGACCAGATTTGAAACAATCACAGAAAAAAGTAAAATTTACTGCAGGTAAGACCAGCAAAGGTTAATGATTAAACATATTTCGGCGAAAGTTTCACTGAGGTTATGAAAATAATTCTGAACTCGTCGACTGCGTCGCGCTGAAGTGAGAAAATTTCAGTAAAATATGCAGAATCAACAACAGAAAACACAAATAAAAATTTTACTTACTGATATATCTCCTCCGAAATAAATCCCATTGTTGTAGACGAATTAGAACTTATTTAATACCATTTAGCAAAAGGGCAAAATGTAACTGACAGATGGGAATCCCCATTTCTCTCAAATTTAATGAAGTTAAACGACGCTTGATAGCGCTGGCGTCGTAATTGTCGCTACACCTCGAATAAATATGGAGCGATTATAAGATGAAAGATTGTCCAGGCAAGGTTAAAAATCGGAAATTATCTTCGATTCATATCAAGTTTATCTGGCAAGGGTAATTTTTGTTCCGGTGAATCTTTCACCTGGAATCGATGTAAAATTTATCTTTAATTGTTTCTGTAATCGCTTGCTCACTACTACTCGAATACTCGCGAGATCACAAAACAAAAAATACAATGTGATAGCGTAATAAACTTAAATTCTTGCGTTATCGATTGTAAAATTATGCGATATATAATGTAAAAACTTGCAATGTTCGATATCACGATTTTGCGCTATTATAATGCGATAATTGCGATAAATAGTGCAGGAATTACGGTATATATTGTAATTCATGCGATATAGTTTTCACAGTGTAAACAAAACTGAAAAAATGTACCTTAATCATGCATATAAAAAAAGTTTTACACGCGAATGTTTTGAAATCAATATGCTTCGCCCATTCGAACATGATACAGACATATTTTTGTCGTCATATCTCACCATGTGAGTAAGGCTAGAGCGGGGTCGTGTAATGAAGGAGGCCTGTGACTTCAGTTAAGACAATGGGGATGTTGCATTAAGTGAGATAAAGATGTATTTTGATTCTTCAGCAGCTCATTAACATATTCCAAGAAAGAATTTTTTATTGAATAAGTAACATGTTTTGTCTGAATAAAGTTTAAAAATGGCGCCCGCTCGCGGCATTTACTTGAATCCTATTTCTTAGAAGCAAGAAAATATTCTTTAACAGAAGTAATTTTTATTTAAACCAGACACATATCTTTTTTTGATCCAATAAATGAATTCTTTGGCTTTATTTTCTTGATTAAAATAAATATTATTTCCATTCAAGTAAATTATTTCCTTGATTCAAAAGTTCTAGATTCGTGGAAATCTGATTAATCGTGCAAAGAAATATATATTTGATTTAAAGAGTATGATTCTTTGAATTAATTCGGACGCATTTGAATCAATTAATTTTTTTGTATTTCAATCAAGAATTTAGGTTTATTGAAATCAAAGAAATAATAATTTAATTCAAAATAACATTATTAAATTAAAAATATATTTATTTGCCACAAAGAGATCATCCATTTATAGCAATGGGGCATTTATTTATATGAACAAGGCCAGGGTTGCTACAAGAGTCTGGTTACAAAATTCCATGACTTTTCAACGTATAGTTTTAAAAAATTCCAGGTCTAGTTTTTTGAAATTCAGCCAATTGAATTGAATTGTAAAAAATTATAATGCAACGATAATGCACGCAGAAAAAAGAAATATAATATTTACTTATCAAGAAATGTAGAGGGTTCTTTATAAACAATGACAATGAAATTAAGGTTAATTCAACGGTTATCCTTTAGTAAAAATAAACCTCTATTCCATTGTATTATATACTGTAAGATATGTAACATCTACTGAACCGAGGGTTAAAGAGTGGTGTAGTGGTACAAGGTAAAGTGGTAAAGGATCGGTACTTTCACGAAAATCTTCTTCAATATCTTCCAGTTTTTTTTTTTGCTTTTCTTATTGAATCTTCCATTTCTTTGAATTTAATACATACACTTTTTGTTATATTTGCATTTTCTTTAGGTTTTCTTTTTTAATTTTTAAATATAGAATTCGCTATAAAATACTAAATTATTAAGACTTTAAAATAGAGAAGATTAAAAAAGTTCCAGGTCTTGTAGCAACCCTGAAGGTATTGTGCGGATCGACAAGCCACAACAACTTTTAATCCGAATTTTTTTTAAATTAAATTGATAGCTTTTTTACTAAAAAATTAAAAACCGGAAATTTGCATTGTACAAGCATCAATGACTTGAAACTAAACTCGCGACAACTCGGCTTCTGTTAGAGGAAATGATCTCGGTTTTTTTGTAAATAATAAAACATCTATCGATGCAAAATTTTTTTTAATGAATTTTTTCCTGATATTTGCAACATAAAAATTATTTTAACCATTACCGCCAGGAAAAAATTCAAACAAAAATTTTAAGATTTCATGCCATGTCTACGAAGTGGAAAAAAGTTTAAAATTTCAGAAAAAACCAAAACCTTCTAGCTACTTCAAAATGAGTATCATTTAAAATTATAATAAATTATTTGAACAATTAATTTTTTATTTTAATTAATTATCCACCTCGCTCCAAGGGGCCATTCACGTATTTTGTGAATGACACCAATGGGAAATTAGAAAAAAAAGTTAAAATGAGTATGAAGTAGTATATCATGTATCAGCAACAATTTTAATTTAAAAAACGTAAAAAAAAAAGTCATATGTAGAACCAAAAACTAGCAAAAACCACCATTTTTTAACTTGTGGGGTTAGTTTAGGACCCTAAAAAACAGACTTTTGGGGTGATATGTGGAAAATAATATTTCATTCGTATTCTATAGCACATTGTGAATAGAAATGTTAAGTTTCAATAATTCGAGCTGGTAGTGAGTCTCTTTCTGTACTTTTCTTGAGATAAAAATTCACAAAGCTGAAACGGCCAATTTTGTCACTGTAATTGGTTATATATTGATGCTCTTTGACAACAATTTAAAAGTCAAAACCCAAAATTCTCTTCAAAATTTAAGAATAAGCTTTAAAAAAAATAGAAGTTTAAAATCGGTTATGAAATGCAACATGTGGGCAATTATGAACAGTAAATTCCTATTCTAGACCACTGTGAGTACGAGGGGGCCGGCCGACTCAAATCGAAAGCGCGAGCGGCAAAAAGAAAATGGATCGTATCTTTTAAATAAAGAGAACGATTTGGCTCAAATTTTGTCAAATTTTTTCTTAAACATCAAGGAAAAACTTTGCCAATGGCAGTTATCTGTCTGCGAAACTTCCCTGCAGAGTTTTTTCCGTCAAAGTCTGAGGAAACGATTCCTGGCGGTAATGGTTGCAATAATTTTCATGTTGCAAATATCAGAAAGGAATCTATTTTTAAAACATAATTGGCATCGGTAGAGGTTTTCCTATTCGGAGAAAAAAACGAGATCATTTCCTCGAGCATAAACCGAAGTTTCACGAATTTAGTTACAAAAGTCATTGATTTCGTTACAATAAAAATCTTCGGGGGTTTTTAAATTTTTAGTAAAAAAAAACCTATCAATGCGGTGAATTTCCCAAGTTGGTCGTTTTCGAAACATATTTCAGCGTTTCAGCAACGCACGAGCGAGAGCAAGAGCGAGCCCGAGCGCTAAGAACGTTATGCAAATCCACACGCTCGATTGTTCTTATGAAAATTGGTAATATTCCATGTCAAAAAATAAATGCACTGTCATTTCTCTGTTTTTCCCAGTCTCAAAAAATTGTCGGTCATTCTCCGGTTTTTTCGTCCAGCGAAATGATAAATTCACAAAACTTCAGATATAGCTCATTGGGGAGATAAAATCCAGTAAATGATAGTGTTATTTGAGGAAAAAATTTTGTTAATGGATTATGTCCTTCGGAAATTAAACACTGGAAAAGTGGCGATACCTAATAAGAAATGTCGTTCTATACATCTCTTCTAAGAGTAATTAAAATATCGAAAATTTGAAATCGAGTTGAAAATTTAGAATTTACACGGAAAAAGAATTGTTCTTGGATCAATTAAATTTTACTTGCTTCAAGCCAATATGAAGGTACAAATGGAGACGATAAAATATGGGTATGTGGTCCAAATAAATACTTAGTACCTTATGCTTAGAACAAATGTACATTTCCTTGACCTGATAAAATGCATCTCAGATGGAATGGCGTATTTTATTACACTGAAACTTTATTGTATTACTTCACATAGAGGTGTATTCAAATACAGAACTTAGTTTACTTCCAAGAAATTACTTCTGACACACTTCAAGAATATATTTTCTTAATCAAGAAAGTGTAGTATCGGAACAATGGATTAGTGCCTCAACTTAATGAATTTCGTACTTAAGAATAGTCTCTTAGACAAGAAATCTGATTTCTAAGCAACAGTTTATGAAAATTCAAAGCAGGATTTCTCAACGAAAAAAAAAAGTTATTTTTGACATTAATGTTATATAATCCTCATTTTTTATAATTATTAAATACATAATTCGCACACACGGTTACTTACACATATAATCACACGCTTAAACGCTTTGAAAAATCGCACTCGTCGAGATTCGAACCCTACCTAAACTACCTAAACTAGAGTGTCTTATCGCGCACCGTAATCACTTCGCTATCGAAGCACTTGGATTTCGGTCAAAAAAACTCGGTCAAGAATTTCAGGGCAGCAACGTAACAAGTCATGGTGAGCCTCAACCATCTTCAAACTAAAATAAAGAAAAGTCAAGTGCAAAAATGCTTTAATAACCTTGATGACAAAAAACGATTTTCTGCTATACCAAAACCTCCATAAAATCCGCAGTTTTCAATCTCTCCAATTCTTTTATATAATAGAAACTTACTCAGTTTTTAATGCGAAATAACACTTTTTAAACAATAATTTAAAATATCTGAAAAAACGAATTAAGTTTCACTTATTTAACAAAGGACTGAATACTTTTTATCTTTAAATATTTAGAAGGTTTAAAAATTATCCAAAAGTAATAAATAATAAAGAATAATAAAATATAAAAATGCTTTAATAACATCAATTGCAACAACAGCAAATTTCTGCCATAGAAAAAACTTTCATAAAAGACACAGTTTTCAATTTATCCATTTCTTTTATCATACTTCTCTTTACTCAGTTTTAAATGTGGAATAACTTTTAAAAAACAATTAAAAATATTCTTTAAAAAATTGAGTTTCACTTATTTGACAAAGGGTTGCAGAGTGTTTTTCTTTAAAGATTAAATCCGTTTAAAAACGAACGAAAGCTGATAAAAAATAAAGAACACACGAGTTCCAAAACGCTTTAATAATGTTGTGTACTTCTTTACTATTGGGAAAATCAGTGTCTCGGACAAATTAAACATATAAAATAAAACGGTTTCTTGTAAATAGTAATTCAAAATAACAGGTTATTAAGTGTTCTTAATAAAACACTGCGTAAACCGTCAAAATTAAGAATACACATTGTATAATCTCCTTCTAAGTACATAAAAAATCAGTCCCCTGGCCTGTCATAAGCTAAGAAATACAATCAAAGCTAAATATTTCACAATTGAATAAATGAAAAATGTCATTTATGTAATAATTGTTAAATGCTGTGATAATGGGAAATAAATTTTTGAAGCACATATTTTTAAAATTTAATATTAAATATTTAAAAACTCGAGCTTAATTTTGTCCCTCAGTTTTTGCAGACAGTCCCCTGGTTTAACTTGAAAATTATTTTAATCGTTCTATGTGCAACAAAAAGTCATCTTTTTGCGTTAAATGGAACGTTTCCAACGTGAAGTTTGTCCTTGTGTACAACAGATAACGTTCGTGTGCCCTTTTGTTAGGTTATTTCTCGACGTCACCGCTGAAACAAGTGTTTCAGTGGGCTGAGGGGACAGTCCCCTGAAGAGTAAATTTAGACTTTGTTTTTAACATTAAATTAACAGCTTTTGGTATTTCATATACTCAAGGTGGACAGCTTCCTGTAAGTCAATTAATAATACTTTTGTAGAATGTGATGCGTGCAACGCGCTCTGGTGAGACAATTCTACACACAGAAACTATTATCACTAAGGGCGGCACGTTTCGCCGTTGTAGACGTGGGAAGTAGGACAGAGTTGGTTGAAGCTCACCAAATAACTTGGTACGATTTTGTCATCGAGATCCAAGTGCTTCGATAGCAAAGTGGTTAGAGCGCGCGGTAGGACATAATACACGGAAAAAATTTGTACTTGAGATAGTACTGAATAAGTTACATTGTGGCGGATATGAGAAAAACTCGGTGAATTAACAATACCTATTCTGTAAATATTTTCGAACTAGCCTGTCATAATCACAGAACTGATAATAAGTATTAAAAGTTGGTGCCGTAGAAGTTCAAAATGATTATTGCGAACAAGGTGAAGAGAAACTACATCTGCGCTGTGAGAACCACAGTTCTAGGTCGCTTAAAATTACAGAACTCTACTGAGTTTTGAAATACGCGTACGTGGCGGCGCGCTACTCAAGTGTGCATCGCAAACACAGATGCGATACGGCAGCACAGATGCATTAGTGTGTGTCAGTGTTGTGCGCCCAGGGATCGCATCGACGAGATTCAATAATGAATCACATAGAATAAGAATCACAAATAAAACTACAAAAACGAAAAATCAATGGAAACTAGATGTAAAATACTGTTATTTTTAAGAATAATTGCAATTTCATCTTTTTCGTTCAAAGTTAAACTATTTGGTTAAAAATGTATCTTTCTGTAGAAAAAAATCATAATTTTTGTTCAAATTCATGGTTTCGGTTGATAAATAATCTACTGGGTTACAAATGCTTCTTTATTCTTGAAAATTTATCATTTTAATAGAAATTTAAAAAAGTTAAATAATTATTAATTTTTAGAAATTCGAGTAAGTTTAAGCGATATTTAGAAGTTTTGAAAAGATTTCATTATGCTTAAAAGTTGAAAACTTTTCAAAAAATTAAAAATAAAATGTCATTTTTTATTGTTACAACATACATTTTTAATGTCATTCAAGAATTTTGAACATTTTGAAGATGATGAAAATACTTTCTTGAAATTCCTGGAAAAATTGCAAAAGTTTTATTTAAAAAGAAAAATTAATTTCAATACAATATTTAGAAAGATTAAAAAAAGCAAAAAATAGACGAATAAATAAAAATGATGCAATTATTAATTTAGAAAAATCAGAAATTTTTTTTAATTTATATTTTTATGTTTAAAATTGAAAATTTCATTGAAAATTTGTTATTATCGGTTAAAAATTATGCTATTTTTTTATTTTCATAACTAAAAGTTCACGTGTTTGGTTAAGAAATCGTATTTTTAGTTAAAAAAAAAAAAACAATTCCATGAGTGCAGCTGACGAGAGAGAGTTTAAACTGTACCAATTCCTAAACAAGGAACGAATCATTATCTTGTTAATAATTATCGACTAATAAGCCTTCTTTCACACCTGAGTAAAATTGCGTAGAAAATTATTAAAAATTGCATCAATAAAATGTTCAAAAAATATTTTTAACAGAATATTTAAAAAGATTTCAAAATTAACACAGGTTTCGATTAATGAATCAAAAGTGAACGATTAAAATTTTTTATTTAATTAAAAATTTTGTACATAAAAAGAGAAATTAATTTTATTTTAAGTCTTAACAAATTAGTAATTGTTAAATTGTTATGCATTAATCGAAACCTGTGTTTGTTTTAAAATCTTTTTAAACATTCTGTTAAAACTATTTTTTCTAAAAAAAATATTATTTTAAATTTTGTCAGGTATCTTAAGAAAATTGCTGTTTTATCTTTAAACATTTCAAAACCCTTAAAACGCTTAAGAATTTTCAAAACTCTACGAATATTCAAGAAAATTATTTAAAATTCTCCTATAATTATCTAAAATTCCTTCAATTTAAAAAAATGGGAATATTTTCTTGAAATTAATTATTCATTTAAATATCTCTTAAACTTACTCGACTTTTCATAAATTAATAATAATAATAATAATGTTTTTTTTATTTATGAAATTTTTTGCTTTTTTAATCTTTCTAAATATTATCTTGAAATTAATTTTTTTCAAAATAAAACATCATTTGCGATTTTTCCATATTGAAACATGAATTCTAAAAATGCTAAAATGGAAACTTTTAAATTATCTCCTTTAAGGGCATGTGATACTTACAGTTTCCCCGGCTTTTTTCCACGAAAATAAAAATTTTTTAAAACTGAATTCGGAGATGCTATAAAATATCTTAACGGACGTCCCCGGACTCATTTCTAAGGGATATAATAACAAAAAAATTTATTTTGCTAAATCAAAATTTTATGCATATGTATTATTTTGAGGTTAAGTCGTTTTGCATCTCTGCCTTTCCGATAATCTGGAAATTATTTATGAAATAAACTTTTTTGATTGCCTGCAAACAAGGTTAGTTCCGGGAAATTAGTTACTATGTTTATTTGTAAGTCCAAAGTTTTCGGCCAAAAATATTGTGTAGTTTCGAAGTAACGCTAGGGTGAATTGTAACACACATAACCTCGAAATATACACGCACGCTGTTAGCAATACCAAACATTTTTTGATAAAAAAAAAAAAAACACAAAAAAAAGTGTGTGGGGACGTCCGTTAGCATGTTTGCTATCATTCCCCAGATTTTGAAGGCAAAATATTTCTTATCCTAGGAAAAAAGCCGGGGGAATCTAACACTGAAAAAATCGATACTATTTCCTAAACGCTATGCAAATTAATCACATTTTGCTAAATTAAAACTTTTTGAATTAACCTACAAAAAAAGTGTGTGGGGACGTCCGTTAGCATGTTCGCTATCATTTCCCATTTTTTTAAGACAAAATATTTATTATTCTAGAAAAAAAGCCGGGGAAACCTAAAACTGGTAAAATCGACAATTTTCTAAATATCACATGCCCTTAACATTCTTTCAAATCCGTTTGAATCTACTAAAAATATTCTGAAGTGTTCAATTTTATAAAATGCAATGAAATACTTTTACATTATTAAAACAGATTAAAAATTAGTTGGAAATTATTATAAGCAACATAAAATATGAAAATAACCCTTATTTTGTATTTGAAATCTTTTAAAATGTGCTGAATTCTAAAAATGATCAAATGGAAACTATTAAATTACCTCCTTTACAATCCTTTCAAATCCGCTGAAATTTTCTGAAATAATTCTAGATTTCAATTTTATAAAATTATACAAAATTCTTTCATATAATTAAAATAGATTGAAAATTAGTTTGAAATTATTATAATTAACCTAAAATTTGAAAAATAGACCTTATTTTATACTCCAAACATTAAAAATGTAAAGGTTCCTATTTTTTTCTTTTTAAGGATTACGTTTTTTTAATTGATATTACAATGTTCATAAATTGTTCATTAATACGATAGTATTATTTTTTCTAAAAAAAAATATTAAAAAACGAGATTTTTCTGTACAAAAAAATGCACTCTGACTTTTACGAGTAAAAATTGAAGAATTCAATTCTAAAAACTTAAAACTGATTTCTAATTAAAAGCATAAAAAATAACAATTTTAAACCTAATTGGTCCATTAAATTTTAAACAATTCCCAAGTTCCTTTAAAATTTAAATTAGGAACGTGAAAATAAATGGAATAAATTAATCATTTTTAAATTATGCATAGCGCTGTTAAAAATTCTTTTAAAAATCCTTGGCTGGAAATCCCAAATCTTATAATCCATCCAATACCATACATTTATTTCTTATGAAATGTTGATGAAAAAAAGTTTTCTAATCATTATTATTTAAAATCTTATCAACTATTGGAAAAATGAAAAAAATGAACAAATTCCCCGGATTATTTGGAGTTTGCTCAAGTCCTTAATTTTGGAAAATGTTCTCCAAACTACAAAAAAAAAAACGCGAGCAATTTTAATTTTGTTCTAATAAAATTCATAAATGTTTTTATGTGTATACTATTTGCATGAAAATCACTTCGTCTTTCTACAGGGATCGGAAATTAAATTTTTTTGTAGCAAGCCTAAATTGAAGGCAAAATGTGAGTTTTATAATAAAATAGAGCAAAACAACGTCAAATTTTAATGTTTTCGAAAAATTAGAATTTTTTATAGAGAATTCATCTTTTTTTTTACAAAAAATGAACTTTTTAGTGTTATGTTGTACAACTTTGTTAAACATTGATTTTATTGGCTAAAGCTTGAACTATTTTCATGCAAAGACCACTTTCATATTAAAACTTAAATACTTTATCTTTAGTTTCAAAATTGATCGGTTTTATTACAATTTTTTACTATTTGGTTGAAAATTATTGTATTTCATTGTTACACATCTAAAATAATTTAAAAATTATTAGTTTTAGGGTAAAAAATTTAAAAAGTTTGAATAAATTATTTTTTCCCAAAATTGTTTTCATGTTTTCGTAAACATCAAACAAAGTATATATTTGTTGAGACAAATCTTTCATCACAAGTTTTTTTTCAAAGCTTTACTTTTTAATCGTGTTAGTATTTACTTAAGTGATTGTTGTACTATTTTAATCAACGTATATATGTTGAAATTTTTAAATATACATTTTTAAAACATTTTCTTATCAATTTTGTATGTTTTGTTTTGACCGATATGGTAAAAGATACATGTCGACATCAAATATTTAATACCGAGCACAAATATTGTTGACCTCACAGAATAAAGTAATGATAAAATTGGTTGCAGTACATTTTTTAGAGGGATAAAGTTTTATTCAGACAACTTCGCGTTTTTCAGAATACATGTGTTGTCATGGAAAAACAAAAGAAAGTTTAACCGATATTTCGTTAAAGTTTATCCCGTAAAGTCAATTTTTATTGCAGCGAATCTTTCATCCGAAATCGAGGTAAAGTTTATCTTCTGTTTTTTCTGTGCTCTCTTTCAGAAATATTGGGAAAAAAAGTGGAAATAATAACATTTGCTTGGGTTTATAAACTGTCCAATATCTTCGATTTTTTTCACAAAACTGTGCAAATTTTTTCTTTGATCCTGCAAAAATGTGAACTTTGAACAAATAAATCGTAATAATTTTAAACTGTAAAATTGTTTATAAATCTAGTGTTCAAGTGTAAGAAATTTTCGAATGTTTGAAACTTATTTCTTCTAAGTTCAGACATTTCAGTGACAAATGTCAAGAAAATATTAGAGGTTCAAGTAAGAAAATTAAATATAACTCGGTCCACCAAAAATGTTGGGCCCGGCACGGGTCGTTTCTCACAAGCGGTGAGAATTTTCTTGGTTAGTATATATAAGGACCACTTCGGCCAATACCCACGGCGTGCAATATTCTGCGGTAGGGAAGTGCGTTGCTTGCATTATATATATTTATGTTAGGTTAGGCTATAGAAACATATTCATGTTTGCGTGCGTACAATAAGTTAAGAATGTGTCTCTCGTATGTGTCCTCCGTGCATCCTTGCTTCCTTTCTTTCTTCTAATATACAAATTAGGCTAAATATAGAAGCCCCTATATAAATCGGAATATTTTTTTTTCGTGTTGAAAAGGACGCGCAAAAATTACAGAACTCTGCCGTGTTTTTGATTTAAGAGGCGTTCTGTGAAATATCCAGTCTTTCACTTTGTATTTAACGGAGTTTAGTTTCGCAAATTTTAAAGTTTCCCGTTGCTAAAATTACTGTCCCATTTAAGAATTCTTCCTGCATTATATTTAATTCTCATAGAAACAGTTATATAGAATTAAAAATAACGTAGGTCTGTAATTATTACGGATTTTTTCTCATATCCGCCACATCGGAACTAATTGTGTAATTCCTCAAGTATACATTTTTTCCGTGTAGTTAATTAGCTGAGTTAGGGTTCAAATCCTCGGAGAGTACGATTACCTGGGTCGGTGTAGTATTGCGGAACAAACGTGTTATTTCAATAAACGACACGGAAATTCTGGATTAATCTAAAAATATGTAATATGTGTATATGAAAAGGTGCAAAATATCACATTCCATTGGATTGGTGCTTTCCTGTGCATTTGAGAGGTAAAAATGTTCTTACGAAAATTAAAGTAGATACAACACTGTCTAAAACTAAAAAAAAAGAAAGTTGTTCTATCATCAATAGTTTCGGAGTTACATTATCCTAACTATAATAGATCGTGAGTTAGCACCTGCCAAATGTCACTCATTTCGACCTGAATTTATATGTAAATTCTCAGAGTCCAGTTTTTTGTGAATAGCTCGTTTCGGAGTTGTCACAGAAGAAAGTTTCTAGAGAATGAATACAAGAGGACTTAATTCTGCATGAGCTAAAAAAAAAGAAAATGTTCCTTCTCTCAATAGGTCACGATTAATGACCTTTCAAATATAATTTAGATTTTAGAGAAAGTTTCTTTACAAATTGATAAAATAGGATATTACCATTCGGGTTATAGCACTTTGGAGACAATTTTTGTTTGATGCATTTTAGATTTTTTGATTCGCGTATATAGAACACTGACACAAATTTTGGAGTAAATTGTCTAAACATTTACAAAAATTAATATAAGCAATAAAATTTGTACATTCGTTGCAAATCAACAAATAAGTATCTGCGCACGTAAACTATCATTATTTTTGGAGCTCTTTTAGCGATTTCTAGCGGAGAAAAAGAGAAACATTGAACGTCGATAAAGTCAAGATCACGTGACTAAGTGCTTTCATGAAATTTTTGTGTAGGATGATTTTCATTTTTTTGGTCCTAAAAATAACAGATAAACTTCAAATTGGAAACATACCACAACCAGCAATGTGTTCAAATTTACTCTTTGTAGTTCTTCAACCAACAAGTCGTGAAGTTGTATGTAAGTATGTAAATAAAAATAATTGTCGTCGATTAATTTTTGAGGGGGCGTGTTGAGTACTAGGCAGTCTGATAAGTACCTGAAAATTCTACGAGATGGCATTAGTATTCACTAATGTGAACCATTTTCGTCGAGCTTGATCCTTCAAATGACGCCTGTCAAAACTTCAGCCATTTATGTTTCCGCATTTACAAGTTACAGCAATGAGAAGCGACTAACCTCCGAGTTGTTTTTAATATGGAAAAATCTGAGTTTCGAGTTTTGATCAAACACTACTATCTTCACAAGAAAACGATATCCGAGACCAAGGCCAAGCTGGATAAGTATTACC
>NC_046661.1:66081699-66083538 GCF_010883055.1 Belonocnema kinseyi
CGCAACTCAGTCATTTACAGCGTCTCCTACTATATTCACACGGACATAGCCCTGTCATAGTATTGGACCGCATCTCGTTTCAGATCTGGGATCACTGCCTGGACAGAGCGCTAGGCGGAGAGTACTCTTCTAGTAAACTTCATCCTGGTTTCGATTTGCTCGAACTACAGGACTCAGTCCCTATTGTCCGAAATCCATTTTTATCCGGTTAAAGTTCCATAATAGTGCAGCAAATACGATATAGTTGTCTTTTATAAATTGCAAAAGACTCTTTAGCAGGCCTCAACCCCTCTCCCCTCCTATTCATATCAAAATACACTGCATTCATTATAGTCCAGTTATCTAGTCGGAAAAATAGGGCGAAGATGGTAATTTCTGGGGCAGTCATTTTTTCCTCTTAAAGGCATGCTCTTCGGTGACCACGTGACCAAACTAGTCCCCGGTTATGAACATTTTTTTTGGTGTTCACTGTGTCCACAGGGATGAGATATCGTGTTTAAAATTTGACATCTTAAATAAAAAGCACGAAAGGACGTTTGTATACATCAATATGTTTATAATTTTTAAGAAAGTTTATTTATAAATTGATAAAATAGGATATTACCATTAGAGTTGCAGTACTTTGCAGATCATTTTTGTTTGATGCATTTCAGATTTTTTGATTCGCGTATATTGAACACTGACACAAATTGTGTACTAAATCGTCTAAACATTTGCAAAAATTAATATAAGCAATAAAATTGGCACATTCGTTACAAATCAACAAATAAGTATCTGCATACACGTAACCTATCATTATTTTTGGAGCATTTTTAGCGATTTTTAGCGAAGAAAAAAAGTAACTTGGAACGTCGATAAAGTCGAGATCACGTGACTAAGTTCCTTCATGAAATTTTTCTGTAGAATGATTTTCATTTTTTTGGTCCATTACGTACACACGGATTGAGATATTGTATTCAGGATTTAGAAAGTTATAAAGAAAGCACTAAGGAACGTTTGTATATATATCAACATGTTTGTGATTACGAAAAAAGTTTTCTAGTAAAATCCTGTAGGAATGGGAGACAAACTTTTAACGTCGACAAAGTAGATGCCGTGATTAAAAAAATCGAGGAACATCTTGGAATGTGCGATACTCGAAAAACCGTGTGAGTCCCGTCTTGAGAAATGTGCATCTTCAGAAAATATTAAAAATTTTCCGATAGTAAAATATTTTTGTGGATTTTTTGTACTGGTGTGAAATAATTCAGAGTTACTAACAAAACCAATAAAAATAAAATTTCGCCCGTGGTCGAAAGACAAGGCGCCGGTCGGTTCCCTATCAATATTAGTTATCAGCTGATCGATTCAAAGTCAAAAATTAGACGTCAAGAATAATGGAAGTTGGTTGGAGAAATACAAAAAGTAAATTTGAGTACATTGCTAGTTGTGGTTTATTTAAAGAGATAAAAATACTGCGTTTTAATTCTATATACAAATTGTTTATTCAAATTGCAGAAGAAAGGTACGTTTAACTCCTAAGAGTGAAGCAAAACGACTGTCGACTGAGATCCTAGACTTAGGTCATAAAAATGTCCCACTCACGCCCTTTTTAAAACAGCCCTGTACTCCAGATCATGGCATTCGTCTCTTCACACCGAAACCATAAAAATAAACACCCACTTCTCTATGCATTCTTAGAATCGTGAGAGGAGATTAACTTTTGCTTTACAATCTCACGCATTCCAATATTCTTTCTAATACTAGGCAGTCTGATAAGTCCCTGAAAAATGAAACACGGAGACGTTTTTTTGGCCAAAGTCGGTTTTATTTTTCAACATACTCTCCTTTTAGGTCGAT
>NC_046661.1:66083638-66115298 GCF_010883055.1 Belonocnema kinseyi
ACATTATAGTTGCATTTACAATAGAATGACTTACAACCAAAAAATATTTATAGTTGATAATTCAATCAAAAAATGTAATTTTTAATCTAAAAGTATAAATTTCCCTTAAAACAATTTAATTTCTACAAAGAAAGACGACCTTTTAACAAAAGACATGATTTCTTAACCAAAAATGGTATTGATTGATTGTCAGTTTCAAAAATGTATTTTCAACGAAAGAGATGAACCTTCAAATAAAAAAAAATAAACTATTATAATATAACATAATTATAATATTATCATTATTAACATACGTATATATTTATATATATATATAATAGTATTAATATTTATATAATTTATATTTTATACATGAAATAACATAACCTCTAAATATACGCATTTCAAGAGGCGCGCGATCTATTCAAATCATGAGAATCGTCAGCATCGAAATCTGGAAATATTAAAATCCCAATCTCCTAAATTTATTGCAAAGCAGTTAGCTGTAGCAGATAGATATATAAATAGAATCGCCGAAGTGCTCCGACCGGCAATCGTGCATCTTCGAGTTTTCAAATTCAGAAGAGGAGAAATGGGTTGCGCGCGCAACTCAGTCATTTACAGCGTCTCCTACTATATTCACACGGACATAGCCCTGTCATAGTATTGGACCGCATCTCGTTTCAGATCTGGGATCACTGTGTCCAGGAGGAAAATGTAGCATACAGTGGCTTGGGATTTACTTTCAAATTTCCGGTGCTCACAACTTGTTCCTAATTCCGCATTTTCTCCGTGATGTTAAGTATATATGTATGTTTTACTACATACATTTAAGTTGAAGAGTATTATCAGTGTGAGTTGCGAAAGGGGTGATTTTTAAAGAGGGAAGTAATCAATCTAAAGTTCTGAATCATCTTTAGGTTGTTTGAACACTGTTTTCTGAATATTATAATTTTGAGTGAGTTCTATATAAGTATATGTAAGTTGCTACAGACATTTACGTTTAACAGTAGTTTTTGGGGTAAATTTAAAAAAGGCAAGCAATCTATTTCCAGTTTTGAATCAGCTTTACGCTGCTTAAAGTTGTTTTTACAGTTTTATACAAATTATGATCACGAGAGGTTGATATGTATGACTTATGAATGGTATTTTGGGACACGTATTATAGGCCTTCGGATTATAATCATAATAATTTATGAGTTTTCATTCGCGGCGACACAGAGACGAAACCGTGCTAGCGACACCACCTTTTTCTAAGAAGTGTAAGGAGCAAAAATTACTTTTTTGACATAAAATTAGCAATAAAATAGCATTTTAATGTATGAACATAAGTTTTGAAATCATTGTTATGCTTTCAAAATTAGATTTTACAAATATAACTAACAGAAGTATAATAATCGACACACACTAAAAACGCTCATATAAGCTATTATCAGAATAGTCAAAATTTTTCAACATGGTAAAGAGGTTTTCTGTTACAATTTTTCTTTATACCTTGAAAAGTTTATAAGTATAGTTGTTTGTTTCGGAAATGAACACCTGCGTGTCTGTATAAGGTCATAATCACGAACTAAAATTCGCAAACAAATGAGTGCACACCTGTGACGAAGAAAAACGTTTCTTGATTATTTAGGAAAAATTCGTCTCAATCCCCAATAAGGCAAAATCCATTTTTGCTACAAATACATTTATGTATATTTTATTATATCGTAATTAAACAGGAACAAAGGATTCCTCTACTTACTACTGATAATTTCGTGCAAACGAACGAAATATATTTTGTTAATTCTATTTTATCCAGAAATATTGCTTCCACTAACAAATAAAAATATACATACTTTATAAGTTTCATTTATAATTACACTAATTAAAAATTACGTTCATTTAAACTTCAGAACTTTAAGAACATAGATCAAACGGACTTTTTACAAAAGCTGTGAATGCCAAGTGAATGTGTCAGCACGAGTTGAGGCACGTGTTTTTAACTTTACAATTCTTCATCGAATTACCGCTTAAACATTTGTATGTTTCTTTTTGCGACGCTACGAACTATTGCGTGGCCGATAATGTGGAATTTAAGGAAGCGATCTTAAGATTATTTGGTACATCCAACCAAAACTTTGTGTCAAAAAATAAAATATATTCTAAACCAACAAAACGATTCAACCAAAAACGAATTTGGTCAACGAAATGAAAATTTTGCTTATTTAAACCAAATATTTTCTGAGTTTAACCAAAAGCGGCCAACAAAACGATTTCGTTGAATGAACAATGAAAAAAATACTATGGGCCGAACCCACTTAAAATCCAGCAGGTTATACACACTTGAGGAATCGCAGAATCACTCGGAGCCGTGTTGTTTTTTTAGAGGAAATTGGGCGATAAGTATTTTTATGATTTTTGTAATTTTTTTAAACAAAAATCCCGAATTTTTTCTTAAAACCACCATTTTTCGAGAAAAGAAAGAAAAAGTTGTTAAAAATGGTAGATTTTCTTGAAACAGGGCTTTCAGCACTCCTGTGATTTCTCACAGAGGAGTAATTTATCTCTTACTCCGATTCCTTTCTAATGCCACGTGGGTAGCAGTACTCCTGTGTCTAGCCACATAAATAATTAAGTCTCACCCCTACCCCTTTCCAATTTCTCGGGAGAGGTGGGAAGGCACCCCTGCGCGCGGCGCTTTGCGCCAAGTTTAAGCGCAACTACGGCGCGCTCGTTGTCGTACGTTTCATGCGTAAACTATATTTGTTCAAGTATCATAAATATGATAACTCAAATAGAAAATTGTAATTTTAACTTCTGAGGTATTAAAGCCAGAAATTGCAACTGAAATTTTTTTCGATTTGTTTTTAAAGAAAGTTCTCTAAGCACCTACGCCCTACGGCTTTGACGATTACATCCTCATTATGAAACTCGCGATTCGCGCTCGATAATTTGTGTCCAATTGAATATAACCTTTTTTAAGAACTTGGTTATACGTATATTTTGCGCACGTCTTCTGAGTCTCGAGCCTTTGACCAATCGGCGCAAGATCTCGAGTACGGGAGATTTGGAAACCGAATTAAAAACGCCTATATAGTACTTTTTTGCATTACACAAATACAAGACGGGTTGTATTGTATGCTAGAGTTTATATATTCATATATAAATTCATGTATATAGTTTAAATATTCCCTATGACTACATGGTAAACGTCCTTACTGTATATTTATTTATACATTCACGCAACTCTGAGGGTTTGAACCTTTGGAACTGCTGACTCGACAGTTTCTAAACATAAGCCATGAGTGCGTAAATACGCGTAGCCATCGTCCTCTGCGAAACTTTACCCACACTGTTAAAAATAATATTAAATTTAATATACCCGTGTGTATAAAAATTAATATATCAAGCATATGAAACCGTCATTAAGGGCGACTATATTAAATTTAATATACATTCATGTTAATCACTCGCAAGAAAAATCAGATAATTCCATTTTTCACAAATTCAAAATAAGTTAAGCAGTAATTTTTGATTGTAAATGATAGAACATGATACCTTCTTCCTTTTAACCAGAAATAAAATTGGATTGCCAGTCAAAAAGTTGAATTGAACAAATAAATAGCAGACCTAACATACAATTACCTGTCTTCGCCTTAAAGTTCGACTATTTAGAGCGAAATTAGGAAAAAAGTTGTATCCGTACATTGCGATTTCATAATAAATAATAATTCAGTCGACTAATTCTAGATTATTAATTTAATTGAGAATATTTGATAACATTTAAAGAAATTAAAGCACGTTGAGCTTTCACGCACATTGTTATACTGACCTGTATATTAAATATGTTGAATTCACTAAACCAGTGTATGTTACATTTCAGTAGCGGTAGTGCATATTTGTTTCACACACATGTGCATTAAACCTCGTACAGATTTTTCTAACAGTGCAATCACTCATAATATTTTTGTAATCATTTACGGACACAAATTTATGAACAGTTTAGACTTGTCATATCGAGTTCGACGATTCTTTCCCTAATTTCGCAGATCATTTACGAAAATACATCAATGTCCAATGAATTTTTCTCATATCCGAAGCCTAACTACTAGTTCGTGACTTTTTTACGTATACATTTTTTCCATGTAAGTCAATCTCACTTCTTCATATGTACTATTTTTTATTTTACTATTTCAGTGATCAATCACAGGGGGGCCTTCCTGCCCCTCACGAGCAATTGGAAAGAGGTGGGGGTGAAACTTCATTCTTTATGTGGCCAACCACAGGGTTGCTCCCACTCAAGCAACATTAGAAAAGAATAGGAGTATGACTTAAATTACTTCTCTGTGAGCATTTACATGAATGCCCTGGCGTGTTCTTAACTATTTTGTTCTGTTAATCTGTAATCACAGGAGTCCCGAAAGCCATGTTTCAAGAAATTCTACCATTTTTAACGTTTTCCTTCTTGTCTCGAAATATAGTGGTTTTAAGAAAAAATTTGTATTACATAAAAGGTGTATTTTTAATGATCTTACAACTATTATTTTGAGTTTACTTTTATTCTCATATTCGTAATCAGCGTCTTAAATAAATGGGGTACAGTGAGTATCAAATTATCTGAAGTATTTCCTTTTCGTAATTTTAACCAAAATAAGTAAAAAAATATTATTTTACTTACAGTGAAAACAAAATTACTGGGCTAGTGGATTTATAATTATTTAACTGTTTATAGTCGCATTAACTGCCAGGGTCATTAGGAACTGTAGGGTTAATTACGAACTTTACACTGTTAGAAATTTTCGCAAATTCTGACACATTTAAGATACTGTAACTGAAATTTACGAAATTAGGTTGTTGAAAATGAAATTCCATAACTTTTATAGTAAATTTATTACATTTTTATTTAACTTCAGAAGCGGTTTCTGAAAATTACGCATATTTTCCTGAAATTCCTAAATGGTAACAGAAATATAAGTTATCGTGACGTAAAGAAATTCACAGTTGTATGCGCACTCCTCGCTTCTCGAGCTCGTTAGCATACGAAGCATGAAGGTTCAGTATTGGTTGTAATTGGCGTTTTCGAAAGATTTTGTTTTGATTTGTTACGCGAGGCGCGCATTTTATTTTTGAACATTATTTTTCGGAACATCACACGCTGAAAAAACCTGGTGAGTAAAAACGAACCTGGTTAAAGTTTTGCAGTAACCCTAGTATAATAGTCTTGTTAGTGATTTATTTGCCTTGTATTTACATCTTTTTTAGTGCCTTTCTCCACAATATTACCTTTTTAGTCATAATATTTATTATTTGTTTGAAAATTCATCAATTTTGTTGAAAAGACATCCTTTCTGGTTGAAAACTGAATTTTTGTGATGAAAATTCAACTAGTTTCGTAGAAAATTGACTTATTTTTTAAAATCTCATATTTCAATGCTAAAAAGTCAAAGAAAAATCTTATTTTGGTTGAAAATTCGACTATTTTTCGAAAATTTGTGTTTCTATTTAAAAAATTCATCTATTTTTTACTAAACGGAAAAAATTTTTTGAGGCGAACGAGTGAATCAAGAATATATTAAACTCAAAGAAAGTGTCTGCTTAGATTAGGTAAAACGTTTAGTTGGTTTGAGTTAAACATTGAGTTCCTTTATATATATTTTTCTCGTAATCAGTAATTTGAACAAAGTTGCTAGGTTCAACATTTTATTATTTTCGACAGATCAAGTATGATTTTATTATCTTTAGATTAGGAAAAACATTTAGTTCTTATAGAAATACATTAACTTACAGTAGTCAAATTTTCGTCTGGTAACGAGAAAATGAATTTCCTTGAAATCCGTCTAATGCATTTGGAGGTCAAGTTTGTTGTTTTTCTCGCGTTTCTTAATACTTCAATATAGTTACAGCCTACAATCGAAAAACTTGTAAATTATTATTACCGCAACGCAAGCTCTATTTAATATTAACATTCGTGCACATTTTAAGTGGTAAAAAGCGTTTAATTATCTAAACTAAATCTGAACTGTCACTGTTCCCGACTAGACTGTCGCCATTTTATTCGCTGCCCCCATAATGCAACGGTGCTCCTCCAATAATTCCTTCAGACAACTATTCTTAGGGCCGATTCCACCAACTTTGATTAAATTTTAATCTTTGATTAACTTAGTTTAATCAGCAGGTTGCTTTCCACCAACTTTTAAAACATAATTAAAAAAGTATAATCGTCGATTAACTTAACCGCCCATTTTTCGCTGGTTAGCGAGTTAATCAGCGATTAACGGGAGTCAACATAACCTCAAAGTTGAAGTTCAAGTATCGTGTGAAATATTGATCTAATTTATAACGATATCTTGTACTCACACAACTTATATTCAATTTCAATCGATAACTAATTCCTGTCCATTTATTTGGAAACGATGTGCATAAAAAAAACACGTCGCCGCTCTTCGTTCGTGAGCAGTTGAGGTATATTTTGCGCGCGAATACAAGTTCGAAATCAGCCAATCCGAATCACAATTACAGCATAAACACGCAGAAACTAGACTTATTGCGAACAGAGCATACGATTCGCTAACCAGAGGTTAAAAATTCATGGTGGAACGCACTACAAGTTAATCATGATTAAAACGCTGATTAAAAAATAATCATGATGAGCTAATCATGGATTTAATCACAGTTGGTGGAATCAGCCCTTAATGTCTCTTTTGTAGCTATACTTATTAGGGGCTTGACTATAGGATATCCCTGCTATATGGAAAATGGTCAAAGATATACATTTTCGCTTATCCAGGGATCTTTCTAAATTCCTTCGTTCGTTTTCAGCAGCCCCCTGGAGTTGAAAATGTACAATGTGTTGACGGGTGCCGAGTGGTGGCGCCAGCTATGCAGTTGGCCTATGACCGTTGCAAAACCGTGGCAAAAGAATAAAATTGAATTTGACAACGCATTAAAATATTAAACATTCTATATAAAAGAGGAATGTTATTTAAAAATAAAAGACTTGTAACAAATAATAAGAGACACAAGAAATTTATATAAAGTTATATATCAAGTTGATTATTTCCAATTAAATTTTTTTTATTAATTTCTTGTTGCGGTGTAAAATTCTTAGCTTATACCAAGGAAGAGACTTATTTAAGATATTGAATAAAATCTGTTAAAATATTTAATATTCTATATAAAAGAGCAATATTATTTAAAAAGAAAAGACTTGTAACAAATACTAAGAGACACAAGAAATTTATATAAAGTTATATATAAAATTGATTATTTCCTATTAAATAAATGTTATTAATTTGTTGTTGCGGTGAAAAAATATGTATGCCTAATACTTCAAATTTTGACCAATAACTTTTATATATGTATAAAAAAACGTTTCATTCTATAAATGATGTATTATTTTATTAATTTTACCTACCCCATTTTAAAGAAGTGCATTTAAATACATAATTAGTTTATTTAAATATTTTAAAATCCGAAATTAATTTAAATAAATATTATATAATATAATTTAAAATATTATAAAATTTAGACTATTTTCTTTTCGGAAATTCAGAAATTACACAAATAATTATGTCTGATTTAATTGTGAATGAATAATAATTTTTTGTAGTCAGTAGGAATGTATTGGGATTTACGTCTAAAATCAGTGAATTTTACGATTTTCGCAAACTATTTGTAATTCAAAAGATTAAAAAGATCTTAATGATTATTATCTTTAACCCAGAAATTTAAGAAAATTAATTTTATTTCACAAACGTTTTGTTTTTCACACTTTCGCCTTGCATTATTTGAATTATAGGCCAACTGCATAGCTGGCGCCGCCACGCGGCCATCGTCAACTCTCATGACACAAATATTCCACAGGCCTCCAAAAGAGCGACATGGGGCTGGTTTTCAGCACGAAGGAATAATAAGGAGACCCAACTGCCAGTGGGAAGCCATCTGAAACTGGCAATAGAAACATTACCGGTGATACGCACATTACAGGAAGATCTTAGATTTGAGTGCGCAGGTGCGCAATTATCTTCTTCCTATACATTGAAAAGTATGCACTCAGGTAGTGAGTAAAGGTTAAATTTCTAAATCAATTCTATTAAAATTAAATGACAGTTAGGTAAAACAATAAAATATATTAGACGTTTATTGTACTTACAGTGAAGGCTTTAAAAAAACGAAGTGTATTTGCCTTCTTCGGCGTGTAACTTCGTCCACAACCCGGAACTTGACACCTCATGGCTTAGAACACATTTCTGACACTTGCATCAAAACAAACAAACAGAACCTCTCAACTTACGTCAATTTGACAAACTTTCTCACTCGCACACTTTTCCATGTATAGGAAGAGGACAACTGCGCACTCAAATCTAAGATCTTCCTGTAATGTGCGTAACACTTACGGTAATGTTTCTAATGCCAAGTGGGGGAATGGAGTTAGGTCTCCTTATTATTCCTTCATGGTTTTCAGCTAAATGTTTAGCTATAATAAGGAATAATATGCCTGTCACAGCTCAATTTTTTTACCGTGTAGAAATTGCATCTTTCTTCGATAAAAATGCAACGGTTTGGTTTAAAATTCAAGAATTTTGTAGTAAATAATTTGTTCATTTTTGTTAAAAATTCAACTGTTTTGTTGAAAATCCATATTTTTGGGTAGAAAATGCAACTATTCCCATAGACAATTTTTTAAAAATTTGAAACTCATATTTTTATGCCGAAAAGTGAAACTAAAATCTTTTTTGGATCAAAATTCCACTATTTTTGTTATTATTTTTCTTTGATTTAAAAATTCATTTATTTTAGTAGACATAACACCTTTCTTGAATAAAAATGCAAGTGTTTTTTATAAAAATTCAAACATTTTTTTCAATAAGTTGCCCTTTTTTTTATTAAAATTTCAACTTTTTCGTTGAAACATCGTATTTTTGGGTTGAAAATTCAAGTATAATTTTCTTGGAAGATTTAGTTCTTGCTGAAAACTTATATTTTGATATAAAAATGTCAAAATAAAGTCTTTTTCGGATGAAAATTCTACTGTTCGGTTGAAAGTTAATATTTTCTCTGTTTGAGGATACAACTTTTTTTGTTGAAAATTTTGGTTGAAACACTTTTTTAAGAAATCATTTTTTTCAGATAGAATTCGTACTTTTGTTGAAAATGTATTTCTTTAGTTGAAGGTTTAGCTATTTTGCTACAAATTAATTATTTTGTTAAAAATTTATATTTACTGGTTGAAAATTCAATTGTTTACGGATATATTACATACGAATATTACCTATAAAAATTTATATAACATTTTGTATACATTTTGTAAGTTTCTCTAAACATGCAATGTATAGAGATATTATAGATTGGTTCATTAATTTTCATCTAAATTTGCAGTATATAATTGTCTTAAAAATAAAAATTAAAGTAAGACTATATCACCGGTGCTTATGAAAAAAACCTGCAAAATAAAGCGATGAAGAAAAACTTTTTTCAAAGACGTCGTGAAAAACAAATTGTTTAATAGGTAGCTGGGGAAAAAAAACATTGTTTTAAAACACCGTGAAGAAGAACACATCTCAGTAAAATGTCAGTAAAAGAAACCTTAGTCATGGAAAAACCGTGAAAAAAACTTATTTTTGAAAAGCCATGAAAAAAGACCGTATTCGTAAAATTTTTTAATTAAACTCTTGTATTCCAAGAAAAAACTATAATAATCATTTTGCAGTGAAAAAAGTATTATTGGTGGACTATGTTCATAAAATGGGCCAAATTCGATTACTTGTGGGTTTCTGAGGTCGCTGATTACGAATCCGACGTCAAAAATTCCGACAACAAAATTGGGGATCCAATATGGCGGGCGAGTATGCCCAATAAACTTTCGATTCGTTAAAAAATTGGTATAACGGGGTTTTGAATATCGCTGATTGCGAATCTGAATTCAGAAATTATAAATATTCAAATCAAGATGGTGGAATCAAGATGCCGGTTCCAAAATTTTGAAAAAAGGGGATATACGAGCTTGAAAATCTGTACTCGGGGTTTTTGGAGACGCTGCTTATGAATTTCAAGTTACTAAATTAAAATTAAAAGACCAAATTTAGTTTACATTGATACGTAAATATTCGAAAACGTAGATAAAATTCCAAATACTTTGATTTCAATAATGTAAGCATTTATGGAATTTCGCTACGTAAGAGTAAATTTTAACAATTTCCACAACATGTCAAACACAATGTATGTATCAGTGTTGGCCATATAAAATCTATGTTTAAGAATCACGAGAATCTAATCGTATATCAACGATCATACTCAGCGGCCCCAAAACCCCCGAGTAAGAATTTTCAATTAAATTTACTGAACAGAAAAAATACGTGCAACAACCCATGCAGAAATTTCTCCAGCTTTCCCTATTTGACGTTGGATTCCGATGGGCCCCCTATCAAAATATCTAGTCCAGAAAAAACTGGTTGGGGCTCCTATCAGAATATGTAGTCTAGAAAAAACTGATGGTTGCCCTATTAGGTTCTAGTGAAGAATTTCATGCCTCGTATAGGTATGGAAAATCTATCTGTATCCTGGTTTTTTTAAAGAAAAAATTCCTCCCTTCTGAAAAACTGTAAATGTTCAGAAAAAATTACATTTCCTGTCATTGTAAAATGTCGCAAAGTAGTCTAGAACGGGAAAAGAACGACATATTATTGATTTAAAAATTATTTTATTGATTCTCGTGTTAATAGTTCTTATATTGCACGTATACGTGACGTCGTATAATAATAAATATTTAATTAGAAAAAGAGTTACACATTTTTTTAGCTGTAATTTATGAGTATGGCTTTTTCATCGACTATCAACTTGAAGGTTTAGCGTAATGGTTAAGACTTCCGAATGCTAGGCAATAGATTTAGGTATAGATGTGGTTGTTCGATACTCCGTAGCATTATGAATTTTATTTGTAAAATAATGTTCAAACATGTAATATATGTAATCACTCTGAATAGGACCATTATTATTTAAAGTCAAAATAATCGCAATCAATTAATATTTATTTGTTGAATACCTTTTTTGTCATTTCAATTAAATATTCAAATCAATTAAATATTCATCAGGTAATAGAAAGGGTCTGGACGTGGCCCTACTAATCGCCGGGCGTAAAAGAGTATTCTCGTTAGCGCCTGCTCAGAAGTTCTAGCTAGAACCTGGCTAAAACAGTGTTACAGATCTAGCCTATCTAGGGCCCCACTAAACCCCGATCGGAATTTCTACATTGGAAAGGGTTAATCTAAAAAATACAAGCATTTAATACCAAATTATATAACATATTTTATTATTAATAAAATAATAAACCATTATAATTATAATAACAGGAAAAAGTAATTATTTACTTGAAGAAACCATGTGAAAAGATTGGCTTCTCGAGCGATTTCATAAGTATTTTCTGACAATGCCTTCTAAATAAGTTACTTATCACGGTTATTTCATGAATAAGGTTTTTTTTCACGGCGTTTTCACAAAAAATATATTTTTTCATGGCGTTCTCACGAGTAAACTTTTTCCTCATGGCGTTTCTTTAAAAGGGTTTCTTTTCGCAGTGTTTACTAAAATATGTTTTTTCTTACGGCCATTCAAGGATGCCGTATTTTTTTCACTGTATTTATACAAGAAGTGTTTTTTTACAGCATTGTAATTTACGGGTTCATTCTCCTAAGCACCGGCGATATACGAACGAAGTTTATAATATGTAAATAACTATGTTATATAATATACTCAATATATTAAATGTAAAAAAATGCTTATCACAAAAGATGGGCTTTGATTATGTATTTAATATAATGAGTGTACATATAACATATATACATAAAGTTTCAGAAAATTTGTAAACGGTTTCTGCATAAAGTTTTAGTGACGGGTCTCTGAAAATTCCTACGGAAATTTCTAGCAGTGTAGGCTATCTGTGGGGTAGTAGTATAGATGGTAGTATAGATGTTATTTAAGCATTCGGTTTTGAAGATATTTATGTAGCCCAATTTTTACATTTTCGCTTTTTTAAACATTCATGTCAATGTAAATAGCGAAAAAAGACGAATTTTTTGGTTTTTCGTTTTACTTTCGTGTAAATTTTCTTTCTTTGTTCAGCTTTGCTGGACTAGTAGTCCAGGCATCTGGTAGTTTTATTCCATAATAAATCCAACCAGCAATTTTTTTAATGAAAAAGTTTCGTTTTGGGGTCTTTTTTGACACATCAAAAATGCTAGAACAGATCAGTAAGATCAAAAAAAAGTGTCCCAGCCCTAATAGGTCACGAGATATGACCTTGGAAAGTGCACTCTTCATGCATAGAGGCACCTAAGCGTACCGTGAAGTAGGACTACGGTCATAATTCGGAATTTTTGTCACAAATAAGTGTATATGATTCATTTATCAAGTATAATACGTCTTTTGACATTATTAAAGAAATAATTGTTTACAACAAAAGCTTGATTATGACAAGATATTATAATAAATAATTATTAAAAAGTATTTGTTTATTTTTAAAAAACTGTTTGTTTATTAATAAAAAATATATATCACATTTTTAATCAATGATAAGTATTTTTTGTCACAAAAGTAGTCGAAAAGTACTCAACGGTGGTTATAGCAATATTTTGTTATAAACAATGATGAATAAAAATATTTGCTTATGGATAAAAAAACATATTGCACATTTTTAATCAATTACGGTGACTTTTTTGCCACAAAAATGCTAAAAAATGGTCAAAAAGTAAATACATGATAAATGAATCATATACACTTATTTGTGACAAAAATTCCGAATTATGACCGTAGTTCTACTTTACAGTACGCTCAGGTGCCTCTATGGATGAAGAGTGTACTTTCCAAGGTCATATCTCGTGACCTATTCGGGCTAAGAAACTTTTTCATTTGATCTTACGTCAAATTGTCTTTACTTTCATTTATTCTTCAGTAACTTTGTGGTGGGATTCGCAGGAAATGAGGTATTTTGCAAAAACACAAATTCTTCGGTTTTAATCAAAAATGCAAAAAAAATGTAATTTTTTAAACCTTACAATTCCCAAAATAATAGGTGTAAAAGATTTTTTTTTAGATATACGCAGATTTTTGTAGACTCTATTTCATCCTCTGGCACAATCAACGTAAACTGAACTTGGCACGATTTATTTGAAAAAAACTGAAATCCACTTTTTGCCCGTAAAATCAGGCTAAAATAGCCCACTTTCAGGGGTCATAACTCATGATTTTTTTTTTAAACAAAATTTGTTCCGAATTTTGTTTTCTTTCTTTTTTTGTTGGACATTTTGCTCTAAAATGCAATGGGAATTATCCGTCCACGCAAAAGTAACTTTTGCAACTGTTTAAAAAAAAACCCCCCGGGTTTGGCAACTGATCTGTTCGAGCATTTTTGATATGTCAAAAAGGACCCCAAAACGAAACTTTCTCATTAAAAACATTGCTGGTTGGATTTATTGTGGAATTTGACTTTTTTCTGACGTAATGCTTGAACTATGGATGAGCATGCATAATTGAAAGTGATACAGACGCTTAAGTGATTTTTCACTCTCGAAAATTTGCAATTTGATATTCTTTCCTAATTTTATAAACAAATTATAAGAAAAAATAGTTGTTGAACTAAAGCGAAAAAGCAAATGTTTTATGCCTTTATAAATCCACACTGGGCATTTGTCTATACAATTTATTCATAAAATTAATGAAAAATATCGAATGCCAAATTTTCATCACTAACCATCACTGATAATAAGGAAAATTAGGGGAGGGGGGGGGCTATTTCTTTGTTCCTTCAAATGTCCACACCGTCCTTTGTTTTATATTATTTGTTTATAAAATCCCCCCATAGAAATGTAGTCACAAAATACGTTAAAACCGATACTACAGTTTCGTAAACTCCGCCAACTCACACTGCACAATTATAGTACATAAATACGCACATTATCATTATCATTATTAGTATTTGTACACATAACAATGTAGAATACACATTCGCTGATGTAACTAACTTAACCTTTACTTATATACATAGTACGCAAACATACACATATAACACACGCATCGCACGCAAATCACGCTGAGAGCAGGGGCTTGAAGATTCCTTATACTAAATGTTGAGAATTTTTTAGAATTGTGAAAAACGGCATGGTGCTTAATAACTCGACTTAAAAACATCCAAAATTAAAAGTAAAAACAAGACAATATTCTGTTTTAATAAGGTCAAAACTGGGATTGAATTAAATTCAAAAATATCTATAGGTTTTTTATTATTACATTCTCATCATTTATGATTGAGAAAGTATTAGAATTGTCGGAAATTTGACATCACACTTTTTCAACGGATCTCCACGTTTCGAGACCCCCTGAATCCGAAAATCAGGTTTTACCGATGGCGTCTGTCTGTCCGTCCGGCCGTCCGTAAACACGATAACTCTCGAAAAAATGAACGAATCAAATTCATCTTTATCACACATTTTTTAGGCCCTACAAGAAAGGACGAGTTCGTGAACCAGCTATTTTTGATAAAAATTCAAAATGTGAGCGCATTTTGAAAATTTTTGAGACCACTTTTTTCTGAACTTGAAAATTCTATGTACGGATATTTATAGTATTAAAAAGAACAAACGATTTATCCTTATGACTTTTTTCGATAAAAAGAAAATTTTTTAGAGTTATAGCGTTTTCAAAATTTTTTTAATCAACCGAAAATCAAAATTTGAAGCCGAAAAACGCACGTAATGAAAAAAGGTCAAGAGAAGAAAATTATTCCTTTTCGAAAGCCTACAAGATTATCATAACCAATTTTTGGATTTTCTTCAAAAATCGAAATTTCAAATTTTTATTGCAGGAAAAATAATGGAAAATAAAAAACTCCATTTTGTGGACAAACTATGTAGGATATGAAAAAAGATGAATTAACAAAAAGGGTTAGCCCAAAAAAGATCTACAACTTCGTTAAGAATCACTTCTTGATAAGACGCGTACTTTTTGTTTTATTCGTGAAAAATAACGTTGAAAAAAAATAAAATAAAAAAAATGCGTGGAAAAACGACGAAAATTACGAGAAAAAAATCCAACAAAACCTTTTTACAAATTTCTTTCGAAAAACGAACGCGCAGCGCGATTAACACGATGAGAATGTGTACCTCAAAGCCTACAGAGCTTTGACAAACTTAATCTTTGACTATACTTAATTAAGTAGACAATTCAGAATATGAAGACGCATGTAAATACTGCCATCTAAAAGAGATCTTTTTGATAAAGTTTTTTTTCAAGCATTCCAAATGCAAAGAATAAATATTCGAGCGTGAAGCGCGAGATTAAACCGTCGCGCTCCCTAGTCGCACTCAAACTTGCGAGCGAAGCTAGCCGCGCGCGTAGCGCGCGATGAGAGTATGCCCGCTATGCGGGCAGATTATTTTTTTAAATCAACTTGTTCCCGCCTCACATTTGGCTTGATCATACAAGTAACAGTGCTGGGTCAAAAATTGTAGGTGCCCGAACTTAATACAAATTTTGTATAAATGAAGTATATTATTATACAATTACAAGGCCAACCATTTTTTAAGAAAAAAGAGTTATAAATAAAATAATTCCTAATTTGTTTGCGAACACAAGTCGTCTTTGAAATCCTTGAAATCTTTATGAAATCTTTAAAACCTTTTAAAATCATTGTGAATTCGTTGAAATCTCTCGAAGTACTTAAAATCTTGGTGAAATCTGGAAATTTCTGTGAATTCTTTTGGAATCATTCTCAATTTGTATAAAATATTTGAAATCCTTAAAATATTTAAAATACCTGAAGTCTTTGTGAAATTTTTATGAGGTATTTGTGAATGCTTAGTTTAAAATTTGTTTGTGAAATATTTTGTCTCAATTTGAAATCATTGAAACCTTTAAAATCTTCTCAAGTTTGTTAATACCTGATTTGATAGTTTAACGCCTTTGAAATATTGATAAAATATTTGAAATCCTTTAAATCTTATGAAATATTTAAAAGCCTTGTGCAATTTTTGTGAAATATTTTTAAACTAGTGATGTACACGCCTTTTTTAAATAGTTCAAATCCATAAAATCTTTTTAAATATTTTGAAATCTTTAAAATATATTGCAAACTTCTAGAATCTTTAGCAATGCTTTGTAATCTGATGCTCAAAACCTGTTCGTTCCGCAACACTGCTCCGATCCAGGTTGCTGATCAATCTCTCAAGCAATCACCCCAAGCGAAGAACCTCACGAAGTCGTTATGTAAGGTTCCCCACTTGGGTCCATTAGTAGCCAAGGTCTTTGTTTCAGGCACGCTGCCATTTACTTTACCTTGATACACTTGTTTCGTTATTCGTTCAGTTGGCATTCTCTCAACATGTCCGAACCATCTTAACCGATTTCTTTCCCATGTCTCTACTAGCGTCTCTTCTTCACCACATTCTTTTAGAATTATCTCGTTACTTACTTCGTCCATCAGGGTTTTCCCGCATATTATGCGCATGAATCTCATGTCAATTGCGTTAATTTTACTCTTATCTTTTTCTTGATAAGTCCATGTCCCGCTACCGTATAGTACAGTCGGTACAAATATAAAATTATGTATTGCCATTTTAGCTTTATTTGATATATTTTTACTTCTGATAAGAGGACCTGCTCTACCAATAACCTTCTTACCTTCATTTATTCGTCTATCTAATTCCTCATCTATCTTCCCGTCCCTAGTCAATAAGCTACCGATGTATACGAACTTATCAACTTGTTCAATTCTCTCATCATTTAATAAAATATTACATAGTATTTTCTCACTCTTTCCTTCGAACACCATAGTTTTTGTTTTATTTGCGTTAATTTTGAGGCCCATGCTCTTCGTGCTTGCATCTAGTTTATTCAACATTCTTTGTAGATCTTCGATAGACTCTGTCATAACAACCTTATCATCTGCGAACGCTAACCCACGTACCCTTATTGTTTCGAGATCCACACCCTCTTCGTCGAAGAGAGTCATCCTAAAACACTTGTCCATAAATAATATAAATAACCATGAAGACATAATGCATCCTTGTCTAACTCCTTGAATAATATAGAAACAGTAATTTGTAGAATATTTATATTAACTTTTATACCTCAATCTATTAATTCCTATAATTGCTTTTGTATTATTTGAATATGTCATTATCAATTTTTCTTATTCTGCGTTTTAATACATAAAATATCAATCTGGGATACTGAATATACCAATTCTTGTTCTAAAGATATTAGGTTTTCATGTTCAAATTGTAAAGTTCCGTAATTACGCTAACAATAATTTTTATATTTAAACGATTTCCCTAAATCGTAATCGACTATATCAATTATGAATATTGAAATATCAAATATTATTATAAAATTTCTTTCAGTGTACTATTTCGTTCGGCCTTTAAATGTCCAAACTAGGCATTTGTTCATATAATTTATTTATAAAATTAATAAAAGATATCGAATTACAACGTTTTATGATGAAGTATTATTTTGTCAATAAAAGCAAGTACTATCGGCAAGAAAACTATAGGCATCTGCCTTTGAAGCTTAACAACTCTGTCAAAAAATATGCTAGCGCAACAAAAAAACAATCATTTAAAAGCTGAAAGTTTTCTACGTTAATGAGCTTGAATACGTTTATGTAAAAAAATTTGTGTGCTAAGCAGACTGAAAAATGTAAAAAAAAGTAAGGATTTTCAGGTACATTTAAGAATAGTCAAGTTTAGAGCATTATTCCTTATACAAGGGGCGATGGGAAAAATTTGAAAAAATTCATGAGTATGAGGAAAACTGTTGTGAACCAGTTGCAATTGAGAAATTGAAAAAATAATAAAAATTGTTGCTTAAAAGTACAAAAATTTGTAACTATATTATCTTCAGTTCTAATACAGATATTAAAGCGATTCAAACTGCAAACTGTAATGGATAGACTCTATATTTATTGTCAATCACCCGGAAGGATGTGTTAGTCTTCATTTTTGTGAAAATCGCGATGTTTTTGGACATTTTTTTTGTTGGAAAGAAAGTGACAGAAAGCAGGGGGGGGGGGGGGCTTTTTTTGTTTTACTTCCGACCGCTGGTGCCATTCTTCGACCCCTTGTTCTGAATGCTTGGATGGCACCTGACCACGGGTCGAAGGGGGGACCAGCGGTCGGCAGTAAAAAAACGCCTCCCCCCTGCTTTCTGTCACTTGTTTACAAACAAAAAAATGTCTAAAAATATCGAGATTTACTCAAAAAAAGCCTATCCATTACAGTTTGCAGTTTGAATCGCTTTAATATCTGTATTAGAACTGAAGATAATATAGTTGCACATTTTTCTACTTTTAAACAACAGTTTTTATTATTATTTAAATTTCTCAATTGCAACTGGTTCACAACAGTTTTCCTCATACTCATAAATTTTTTCAAATTTTTCCCATCGCCCCTTGTATAAGAAATAAGGCTCTAGACTTTACTGTTCTTAAATGTACCCGAAAATCCTTACTTTTTTTGTATATTTTTCAGTCTGCTAAGCACACCAATTTTTTTACATAAACGTGTTCATGCTCATTTACGTAGAGCACTGTCAGCTTTTATATGACTGTTTTTTTGTTTCGCTAGCATTTTTTTTTGACTGAGTTTTTAAGCATCAAAGGCAGATGCCTATAGTTTTCTCGCCGATAGTAGTTCAATCGCAAAAATGTACTTGGCTCTGAAAACCTTTTTCTTTTTTTATCCCTCTTTTCAATTGGCATATAATATCTGCCTCTAATGAGAACGTTTTACAATGTTATGTATCTGAAAACATATTTATCTTATTTTAGCTTTTTGGTACTTATTTTTTATAAATTGATTTTCTTGAGTATTTGTTGATAAAAAACATTTTTTTAAGGAACATAAGTCTTTTTAAGCTTTCTTCTGTAGTTTTTTTGTACAATTTTTTTTCTTTCAACTTTATGTTGGTTTAAAAAAAATACTTCCCAACACCCTGAGTCGTTCTCTATCGTTCGGTTCTTTTGCCGTTTTCAAAACTTCGATTCTTGGTCCACCAAGAAAAATCCATGATGTAGACGATTTGTAGATTTATTTATAACAGTTAACTTTACCAGATAATAATTTTCTTCACTTTCAAACATCCCCGCAGATCTAGTCCGGTGATGCTGAGCATAGACTACATTCTTCCATGAAAATAAAAAATAAGAACCAAATTCTTTCGCTAGTTACATTAACACAAATGTTTAAAACAAAAAATAAAAAATCGGAACACATAAACTTTTCAAAACTAAATGCTTAATTTGTTTAACAAAAAATCAAAAATCGGTCAAGAATAGCCTTCTACAAGTTACTTTGAACCTCGTTTTTTTTATTTCATCTCACTGTCAAGACACCATCTGAGCCACGATGACTCCCTCAACCAAGAAATTGTTTACATAAGTTGAGTAAATATTGTTTAGAGACAAACAAGTCTTTTTCAATACAAAGAAATATTTTTTTGCAACAAATGTCGATTCTTTGAAATAGTAAATACGTATTTAAGTTAAGTAATTCCTTCATAAGTGGACCAGGTAATTTAGATTTCTATGAGTGAAAGAAATATTTTTTCCACATATAAATAATTATTCGTCAAATTAAAAAAATATTTATCCGGTGCTAAAAGTTGTCGTGATTATTGCAAGTAAATAATTATGTATATGTATAAATTCAAAAAATATTTGTTTTTAAATAGACATTGATCTATTTCATTGGAAGACATCGCCTTTCGAATTGAGAATGTGCAATTAATTAATCCGAACAAATATTTTTTTCAAACAAAGGAAATATTTTTTTGAAATAAATAAGTTTGTATGTCGTTTAAATGGCTTTTTTATTTGAAATGTTGGCATATTTGTTTTATGGGACTCATCCAAAATGTAGTGACGACTTTTCTTGTTGGAACGGCAGAATTACAGATAGTCCAAATAACAGCCTCGAATTTAAATTTCTTTCAATTAATGTTTATATCTACATTAAAACTGAAGATACTATAGTTGTATATTTATTTTAAAAACCAAACAATTTGTAGTATTGTTTAAATTTCTTAAAGGGAATTGATTGAGAAATGTTTATAAGTATACCCTTCACGAATTTATTCAGATTTTACCTATTATTTTTTCAACAAAAAAAAATGTTCTAAACTTCATTGTCGTTAATATTTAATTCCTGGTAAGCCAATACCAGTTCTTTTCTTAGTGTGACAATTAATGGTTCTTTATTATAAGTGTATATGCGTAGATATGTGTTAATAAATTTAATTTTGAAAGAATGATGGCAATCTTCCCAACAGTTTTTCGCAAGTAATTAATGAATTATTTGGATTTGGTGCTTCTAGGGTGGCCGTTTTAATCCCATTAATAAAATCCTGGTCATTTCCCCATTTTATCCATCTGAAATAATAAAAAGTGATCTGCAAATCATTTTAAGCAATTTTAAGCTGGATATATAAAAAATTAAATTATTAAATTTTTGTTTTCAAAGAAACACTTCTTCAATTAAAATTTACATTCTTTTGGTTTTAAATAGTTTCGAAATCCTTAAAAAGCTTCAAAAATTGTATTTCAAAATATTAGTGCCTAAAACCTAAGGTTACTTTGATTTTCCACTTTTCCCCTAGGTTAAGGGAAAATAGAGACTCTGCAGATATGTTTTTGACTGCGCTTTTACTAACCGAGCCGAGATACATGAAGAATTCATATATTTACCCACAAACTTTAATCAACCTTAGTGTACTATATACGAATATACCCTGCGTAAAACCGTAAGTTTCTCTTAAATTTCTACTATTTTCTCTAGGCTAGGGAAAATATGATGGCCTGCAGATTGATTCGGAGGTCAAATCTGAATTCAACTACTCAATAAACATAGAGGTTCGTATCACCTTGCGATCGTACAAATATTACATTCGCAGGTCCACTAATTCTCTTGATTTTAAGTTTTTCTCCTAGGTTAGGAAAAAATTTGGAGCCGAGGGGAATTTCTGAGATAGGATTTGGTTTCAGCGGCTCGAAATACATAAAAGTATATTTATTAGCTGCAAAGTATAGATATTCTGCTATTTTACAATTATCACCTTCGCAGAATCCAGAACTCCCTATGTTTTACTTTTCCCCTAGGCTAGGGGAAATTTTTACCGTTAAATCCCAATTCTGAAGCCGAATTCAGATTCAGCGGCTCAAAACAGATAAGCATACATTAGTCTCGTACACAGTTTATACTTTTTTTGTGGGCCTGCGTTATCGGTCCAGATACTGAAACACCTTTATATCCTTCGCCTGCTTAAATCATTCAAAGGCAGCAGTATCCAAAAACATATTACTATTTTTATCAAAACACTGTCGACAAAACTTCAATTAGGAAATACGCACTAGTGCGTAATCGCTCAATGCATGCGATGCAGTTTCATAGCCAGACATACCAATACGTTATTTCACAGAAAATCACTTACTTTTACAAATACAGTGAAACTTCTATAATTCGAACCATGTCGCCATGTTTTTTCAAATTCAGATCATCTTAAATACAAAAGCCAAATTGATTCCTAAAGAGTCCACAAGTGGCTATCGCATGACCCTCAATCATTAATAAATATTGAAAATAAACAAATGGTGAATTAAAAAAAAATTGTTTTTTTCCGTTTTTCAACATTTACTGTTTCAAATTGTTATTAAATATTAAAGGAAAATCATTACCGAGGGTCATATACAATAGCCAAGTCTTTTCTAAACATTTAACAAAAAGTTGAATTAAATCGGTTTAGTACACTGAGAAAACTATATCGCATGAATGACAATATATACCGTAATTCCTGCGCTATATATCGTAGTTATCGCATTATAATAGCGCAAAATTGTGATATCGTACATTCTAAGTTTTTACATTATATACCGCATAATTGTGCGAGGGTTCGAGTAATGAATAAGCAACCACAGAAAAAATTTAAGATAAGGTTTACGTCGATTCCAGGTGAAAAATTCACCGAAACAAAAATTAACCTTGCCAGATAAACTTTACATGAATCGAAGATAATTTCTGATTTTTAACTTTGCCTGGATAATCTTTCGTCTTACAATCGCTCCATTTTTATTCGAGGTGTAGGGACCATTACGACGCCAGCGCTATCCAGCGTCGTTTAACTTCATTAAATTGGAGAGAAATGGGGATTCCCATCTGATGTCAGTTACTTTTTGCGCTTTTGCTAAATGATATTACAGCAGTTCTAATTCGTCTACAATAGTGTCATTTATTTCGGAGGAGATATACCAGTAAGAACAAATTTTTTTCGTGTTATCTGCTGCTGATTCTACATGTTTTACTGAAATTTCCTCACTTCAGCGTAAAACGCAGCAGACGAGATCAGAATTATTCTCGTAACCTCGGTGAATCTTTCGCCGAATATGTATAATTTTTAACCGTTGCGAGTCTTACCTGCAGCAAATTTTAACTTTTTCTGTGATTTTTTAAAATCTGGTGTCCCGATTTATAGCTCGAAATTACGCATACTTTGCCTTTTTCCCATTACTGCTAAGGACGCTGTAGCAGAAGACAGCAACAAAATTTAACTTTATTTTTTTCTGTGATATTATTGCATTATAATATTGTAGAAAGCTCCGGGATCTGCTTATACGTTATCATATTGCGCTTTCTTGCAGTATAGAGATTTTGCGATATTATTGTGACAGGTTGGTTAATAGACTTTTTTTCATACATTACGGGTTAGTGTATCGATACGAGCCAGTCATTTATGTTACACAAATCTCAATAGAGCAATGAGTAGTGCCATCTACACGACGGAGTCGTGTCAGACTCGCGATACGCGTTTCCGATCATTAACGATGGAAGCCGAATAAGAACGAACGCAGCAATAGCTCTCAGCTGATAGCAAATGGAAAAACGTATCGAAATCGTGCGATGTGGTTATGTAAAGTTTTATAAACATTCATGTAAAATTCATTAAGAAAACGTTGAAAAGCACAAGGTAATTTTTTTCTCTGAATATTGTTCATAACTTTTAATTATATTAATTTTTAAACGTTTTTTTACCCCCTGTGGAGCACTTATGCAGTTTTGGTAAAGTACAATATTTTTTAACTGAAAAGTCAATGCGAAACTTTTTTTTTCATGAATATAATTATCATGGATGGACTCCGTGGATCCTAAATATGTACACACTGTGCCTATATTAATTGAAAAAATGGACTTTTTTATTTTTGGCGCTTGCTCCTCAAATAAGCGCGTATGATTTAAAAATGCATGCGATTCGCGATCTTGATTTTTTAGACAAATTTTTTCCGTGCATAAAGAAAAATGATATATTTAAAAAATTTTGAATGTCGTTTAAGCAGGATGAAAATATTTTCAAATTTCAATGTCATTATTCCTGTAGAGGTATAAATCCATTTACTTGAAAATATTTTTTATGATAACTAAAGATTTAATGAAAAATTGTTGCGTTTTTCAAATTAGAAGAAGTGTGTAGCTTTTAGTACTTTTTATACTATATCTCAGATACAGAAAAAAACATGACATTTATTACTGAAACTTCAGACGAGAGCAATTCCATGTCATATTGTTTGAAGAATTTCAGCTATTGTTACGAGTTTTAAAGAAAATTCGGTGCAATTGTAGAATAGAGGCGTCACCTGTTTTTTGGTTGGAAATCCAGTTTTTTCAACAAAAAACTTTTAGAATCTTTAAATGATCGATAAATGAAGGGATTTGACCAAGCAAAAGTTTTAAATTGTTGTTACTTTTGTTACTACGATGTCTTAAGCATGGGTATGTTGCGATATCGGAATTATCATATTTACCTTTCCGTTTAGGTGCTTTTAAACATCCAAACGGCCAGAAATACCCCTTTGACAGGTCACAAAAATAATTTGGCCAAAACCCTACCCTTTTCCAAAGTTTCGTGACATCACTACCCATTTCCAACTCCTCGTTAAATATGATCATCATGATATATCGTGACAGACCCATATTTGAGACATCACAGTAACAATAATTTTAAATTTTTGCCTCATCAAATCGCTTCATTTATCGTTGAAATTGAAGATTCTAATAGTTTGTTGCCAAACAAAATTCTTTTTCCAGCCAAAACCGAGGTGACAGATGACGCTCCTATTCTGCAATCTAACCGAAAATTTTAGTAACTGTTCTGTAAGGTGTTAAAAGAAAAACCCTATAATATAATTTTTGAAAAATCAAAAAAATGTTAGAGATATATCCTTTTTTCTTAAACTTTCATAACTTTGGCGACTTTAATGAAATTAGGGTACATTTAAGAAAAATTATTCGTAATAAGACACAGCTTTGAAAAAAATGGTGAACAAAAAAATTACAAAACTTTTTGAATGTTTTAAAAACTAATTTTGGAACAGAATTTCTGAACACACACTCACTCTTTTCTCTTCATTTTTTAAATATACATAGCACACAATATCCTCTACAAGTCCTATCAATATCAAAATGGGATCTTGTTTATTTTTCGAGAAATAATTAAAAACTTACGCCCAAAGGATGAACATGATGTGAAAAAAATTTAAACAAAAGACGATTAATGACAGTAGCAGATTTAACTATTTGTCGCTCCTAGACTAACAGAAATTAACTACTAGATTTTTAATTCACAGTATATGTAATTATTAAATTTTTCCTCCCTCCCCTCAAATTTTGACGCCCTAGACTGCAGCCTATCTAGCCTATATAGGAAATTTGTCACTGACAATAGAAGAATATTATAATCTTGTGCACGAACTTCCGAGTTGAGACTCTCGGGCGCTGGACACACTATGCCACGGACGAAGTTCTTAATTATTTCTCGAAAACTAAGAGAGATCCATTAAAATAAAAGGTAAGCCTTTCTTCAGAAATTCAGTTTCAAAATTAGTTTTTGAAATATTTTTGTTAAAAAAAAAATTCGTTGTAAACTGCCTCCTATTAAGAATAATTAAATTATGAAAGTTAAAAAAACGGACCTACATTTTCAATTTTGAATCTCCTAAGTTTTTTTATTTTTTCAAAAATTATTGTAGGGTTTTTCATTTAACACCTAAGAGAACGGATACTATAATTATCATCAAAATTACTAACATTAGCTGAAATTCTTCAGATGATTTGACATGGAATTGCTTAGGAGTGTTTGTACCACCAAAGGTAAGTTTTCAACCCTGTTAGGACTGAGAATGAAGACATTTTTTACCGATACGCCTTAACGTGCACGCACCGTAACACTTTAGAAATGAAGAATCCTAACTTATTACCAAAATTTGTGTAATTAATACATAGTTTTCCCTTACCATAGCCTTTTCTTCTTTCGTAAGTTGCCAATGATCGTTAGAATTTCCACAAGATGGGTACATAGAAAACATAGTGTAGTTATGATCTTCAATGACGTTTTCGTGAAAACCCGCGACTGGCACACGCTGCATTATTTATTTCAGTGCCGAGTCTTCGCCCGAGGTTCACTTGTCAACCGGTGAAAGGAAATGAAATAAAAGCATTAAAGCTAACCGAACAAAAAGACCCTTGTACGCCACACAGATCCGAGGACCAGGATTGTGGAACTCGAGAACACAGAAAAACTAGGGTGCTTAAAAAAGGTTTTAATCAATCGTCGATAAATTCACTGTACACCTTTCACTATTTCATTGACTACTGAAAAAAATAAACATGTTCCAACCATATTGAGGTAAGGCTTAGAATAAATAAGAAAATTCTGAACTTTCTCGTTGGCGTAAAGCTACTAAAAACGATCGAAAATCAAGAGCTCTCACCGATGCTCAACACACGACGTTTAAGCATTAACTGGCAATCTGGATTCTGCTCTGGCATTTACAGAGCTGAGCCTACTAACGTGACGTAACTGGGAAACTATAGATGTATAGAAAGAGCTCGACAATACCCGACTACTTCACTTTCAATGCGGGTCAGTCTGACGCATGGACATCCATTGTCTGACGTCACCACCATCTTAATTACTGATTCGCGCGATACGACCTAGCCAATCAGCGCACTCAGTAACGACGTCAACACTGCTACTTCGCTTCTTGATAACGCAAAATTCCTGGAAGTAAGAAACGTACCCGAAACTAAATTCTGACTCAGAATTAGTATAAAAAGAAATTCCTAATTTTCCATTTACATCAGAAGTAATTATAATTTATTAGTATACTAGGATGAGTATATAAAGCACAGGAAATATTAACAATATTTCATATAGTAGAACTGTCAACAAGTATAAATAACACGTTCAGTTAATATTTCAAGTGACTGTTTAAATTATATACTACTTAAATGAAGGGTAATTATTGTGTTGAAATGACGGGCCAGATTCTATAACTACCAATACATTTTTCTCGCTGAACAGCGTTGCCCCTGAACACTTTAAAAAAAAGTTTTGAATTTGAATTTTAAAAGTATACATTTTTATAGCAAACGTAGTTGCGCATTTTTCTTTTCGAACAAAAAAGTTGTAGCTTTTACAGTCTTTAAACTAAACCCGAAAAGCCCGATATTTAGAACACCGCAATTTTGGTCTGTTTTTAATTTAACTCGCCGTAATTCAGCCAATTCTTGGCATTTTTTATCAAATTTACAGGAAATATTCTGTATGATGTTCTGCGAAAAGTAGAGTATGATTTTAAAGTATAATTTTGACGGATCCAACGTGGCATTTTTGATTCGGCACGCGTTCGTTTTCGGATCGGTTTATTCGATTTGAACCCGCACGTTGAATGCATAAATTCGAAGAACTGACATTGGTCGCATGCTACCGTCAAATATTTTTTTTCGATTTGATCGACCCGCGCGTCGAATTCGCAAATTCGACCGCCCCGTTCATCGAATGTTGAAAACCCGAAATTCAACATTTGAGGTGCCTTACACTGAATCAGTTTTTTTCATTTCTACTTTCTTTGAAATTCCATGTCAGCCTTAGAATATGCATCTAGTCTATAGATGACTATTAGGTGGTGTGCAAAAAGCTTCAAAGCTTGGGTCGAGTCGGACTCGAGAATAATCGAACTGTTGAGAATCCGAAAATACCCTCCCTGATGGAATATTTTTACAAAAAATTACACACAACTAAAACTATGTTTACAGAAATATTTAAATAAATACGTACAACTTTTTCCTTTTTTCCAGCCCAAAATTCGTTTTTTTTCGACCTAGGATTACAAAAATATTTAGAATATTGCAACAAGGTAATTTTAAAATAAAATGTGTACATGATCGCTATTACAAAAAAAGATTCTATGTTTAAACTTTAAATGAATAATAGAATATTGTTTTATTTTTACCATTAAAAAATGCACATTCTATTAAAATAAAAATGATTATTAAACATTTTCTTGCAACTTATGTCGTTTTTCAATCAATTTAATTTTTTATATTCAATGTAGATATAATTTAAGCGAAAAATGTTGTTAAATAAAATGTTATTGTATCGTGTGACCTTTTTTCAAAAAGTATATTTGTTATTTTGGCTAAAAGCTATCTCAGAGTTCCCATCCAGCACCTTAACCCAGCCTGCGGGGGGTCTATTGTTTCGGCCGAGTTGAGCGCTGGCGGTACAGTCTTCTTCAACAACGCACTGCGAACCCTACACGCTACGCACCATCGCGATACACTAGGAAGAGAAAGAGAGACACTAGGAAAAGGAAAAGGAAGGAAACAAAGTGCAGGACTACATATTAAGGGGCTCGTCATCTTTTCGGATTGAACATTGAATAGTTACAAATTTATTTTTTTCTTTTGATACTTAAATTACTTGAAACTAAAAATATATATTTTTTCTTTTAACAATTCATTGCTACTACTAAAGTAGTTCTAATTTAAAACCGGCTTGTTCAATTTTTAACCAAAAAGATGAATTTTCAAACCAAAAAATTAATTTGGTACTGCAAAAAACCAATTTTTAACAAAATTCAAGAACTCTCAACCACACAGTTGAATTTTTAACTAAAACAGCTTAATGTTTAAACAAAAAGTTTAATTTTTATACAGGAAGGAAACGAATTTTTAAAACAAATTGAAGAATTCTAAAACAGAAAGTTTTCAACTAAAAAATATGAAATTTTAAACCAGAAGATTAATTTACTTTTAAAAAAAAAAAATTTTCAATATAATTCGAAAATTATCAATCAAGCAGTTGAATTTTCAACTGAACAAGATGAATAATTATACAAAGAGTTTAATTTTCTATCTAGAAAAAACTCATTTTTTAACAACATTTAAAAATTCAATTCATTGCATGTATTCAAACAATACATTATACCTTCATTTATCTCGGGGACCTATTAGAGCAGACAAAACTATTAGTGGCGACTTGTGTATAGCGGAGACTAGACTAACAGTGTCTGGGCCAATCACTTAGCTGCATTTCAAACATTCGCTTCTGTTATTGGCCGCTGTCGTTATTGACCGCTTAGCCTATATAAAATTTTTAAGAATAGTTTTCTAAAAATCAAAATAATAAAAGACTTTTTAGTTTAGTTTTTAATTATCCATTCAAAAATTATGTTGTAGAAAGTTATGAAGCAACCCTATTACAGACTTATCACAAGAAATATTTTTAAATACTCTATCCCCAATGAGGACTGCCGTATCAAGCAGGAGAGAGAGAGAGAGCCAAGAACAATCGGCCCTTTTCAGGGCCAATACATTATTCTAACGAAGGAATAATGTAATGTTTGAGTACATGCAATGAATTGAATTTTTAAATTATGTTAAAAAATTAGTTTTTTCTAGATAGAAAATTAAACTTTTTGTATAATTATTCATCTTGTTTAGTTGAAAATTTAACTGCTTGGTTGATAATTTTCGAATTATATTGAAAATTCGTCTTTTTTCAAAATAAATTAATCTTGTGGTTTAAAATTTCATATTTTTTAGTTGAAAACTTTCTGCTTTAGAATTCTTGAATTTGTTTTAAAAATTCGTTTTCTTCCCGTATAAAAATTAAACTTTTTGTTTAAACATTAATGTGTTTTAGTTAAAAATTCAACTGTGTGGTTGAGAGTAACTGAATTTTGTTAAAAATTAGTTTTTTGCGGTACAAAATTAATTTTTTGGTTTGAAAATTCATCTTTTGGGTTAAAAATTGAACAACCAGGTGTTAAAGTAGAACTACTTTAGTAGTGGCAATGAATTGTTAAAAGAAAAATATATTTTTTTAGTTACAAGTAATTTAAGTATCAAAAGAAAAAAAGAAATTTTTAACTATTCAATGTTCAATCCGAAAAGATGACGGGCCCCCTAATATGTAGTTCTGCACTGTGTTTCCTTCCTTTTCCTTTTCTAGTGTCTCTCTTTCTCTTCATAGTGCATCGCGATGGTGCGTAGCATGTAGGGTTCGCAGTGCGTTGTTGAAGAAGACTGTACCGCCAGCGCTCGACTCGGCCGAAACAATAGACCCCCCGCAGGCTGGGTTAAGGGGCTGGATGGGAACCCTGAGATAGCTTTTACGCGTTATTTCTATATATTTTTATAACCAGAGTTTATAAAAAACTTGTAGATATTGTTTCGTTACACAACTTTTGTCTGTTAATTTTTTTCGTCTCTTGTGGCCTTTTTCCAAAACTTTAAATTTCTTATTTTTAATATTATTTTTTACGATTGAAAGAAAATCTACTCGCCCTATCTAAAAATGATTAACAACAAATTTATAGATCTTTTTAGATGAACAACTTTTGTCTTTACGAATTAAACAAAAACTGCGCATACTTTAAACAAATAATTATTTTAAATTTGCAGCTCTTTTTTGAATAAACAAATTTTTTTCGTACCTTGTGCGGCGCGGTCAGGAAACACAGCAGGTGGTGCCTTCCCCCTTCATGCTAACTACCTTCTCCGCTTCTCGACCTTCGCCATAAAACGATCAACTCACATTTCCCATTAATTTTCCTTCACTTCACTTTCGGATTAGGCGTGTAAAATTCAGCGTTTAATTTTGAATGATACGCTTCACAACCGTTTGTTGTGCGCGTAGTTGTATGTATCCGAACATTTTCAATATAATCAAGATTTTTAAAGAAATGCAGATCGAAGTCTACTTAAAAATGAGGAGTACAGCAACAAAGATAAAAGAAGTCATCGAAAAAGAACAATTTCTTATCGATGCAATTTTGACAATCCAAGTCGGATTCATAAATCGGTTTGAGTTTGTTCGTCAGGTTTCACGCAAATTTCTACCAGTTCGTTTATAAATTAATATTTTACCAAGTTTCAGTAAAAATTTTAGTTTAGTTTAAAGTGAAATAAATAGCTGAAATGTATGAGGGAGAAATATGTAGCTAATTTCAATATTTATTTCTCTTTATTGAGATAATATATGGTTAAATAATACTTCATTATTATTATGTATGAACTCTAGCTGAAAAATTAATTAGATTTGTTTATTTATATTCTAGTATTATATTGTTGATAATACATATTTCCGATCAATTTTTAAACATGCCTATATAAACAAATTCTTTTTTTAAACATTTTTCTGCCAGTCCTAAACCTGGGTAGAGTATGAAGGAACATTCATGGGAAATGTGAGTTGATCTTTCTACAGCGAACGACGAGAAGCGGAGAAGGTAGTAGCATGGAGGGGGAAGGCAGCACCCGCTGCCGCTATGTTTTATGACCGCGCCGCAACTCGATATCAGCCATTTCCAGGGCGCTTGATTCTAGTTAATTCACTTTTTTTTTGTTTTTCATTATTTTTTGTACCGTCAAATTTTTTCTTTTGTACCTTCAAATGTTTAACTTTTTGACAAAATAAAAAAAGTTGTTATACTAATCTTGTAGGGCTTTCAAAAATCAACGTTTTTCTTCTCTTGACTTTTTTCATATCATGCGTATTTTGGCTTCGAATGTTCATTTTAGTTATTTAAAAAATTTTGAAAATGCTCTAACTCTGATAATTTTCTTTTTTAAGTCATAAGGATAACTTGTTTGAGTTTCTGAGTACTATGAATAACGGTGCATAAAATTTTTAAATCTTACGAAAATATGGTTTCAAAAATTTTGAAAATGCGCTCACTGTGGAATTTTCATCAAAAATAGGTGGTATAAGAACTCGTTCTTTCTTTTTAGGCCTTAAAAAAGTGTGCCAAAGAAGAATACAATCTGATCAATCTTTTGAAAATTATCGTGCCTACACTTGCAAAAAAAATCCTTCCGGCTCCGCCCGAGTCGAAATATAGGCCCTACTTTGACGCTTCAAGTGGAAGTATTAGCCCTACTTTGCGGCTGTTTATTCTACTAGCTCCTACGTAGCCACTCCTAAAGATATTTTCATTCTATCTTGCTTCTGTATAAATTTCAGCCCCTACATTGAAGGTCTTGCCTCTTTATTCTTGAGTTTTACTTATGTCTCCTTTAAAGCATCATATTTTCGGTAGTATTTTTAAATGTTCTTTTCACGCTCATAAATTTTAACGCACAAAATATGTGGCGTCGTTGCCTTGACACCTGCGCCCTCGTGATAGATACTTTGTTGTTTTCTCTAAATTTCTATCATCACAGTTCGTGAAAGCAACAGTTAAATTGGTTTTAAATAATAAATATTAAAGTGATAACATCGAAATGGAGTCAAGAGGAAAGAATTTTGCCCTAATCTGGTTGCTGCAAGCAAAAGAAAAAAACGCAAACCAGCGCCAAGATTTTAAAGATAGTTATAAAGA
>NC_046661.1:66115308-66130713 GCF_010883055.1 Belonocnema kinseyi
TCAAACACACGAGAAGAAACGTCAAAAGAAAAAGGCGAGAAAGATACAAATCTTTTGTATTGAGTTTTTTCTGTACCACAAAAATAACTCCAAATTAGTTACCTCAGATTCTGAAGAAATAGATTTGCCTTTCCCGCAATTTTCTTTTGAATTCAAGAATCACGAAATTGAATGATTTCAGTTTAAAAATTTAGAAAATAGGGCCATGTTAAAACATTAAAAATTAAAAATTTTAAGATTAGACCATTAGAAATTATTTATACTTAAAAGCGTTCAAAATTAAATGATTAAAAATTGCAAACTTTTGAATTTGAACAATTATAAATTCAAAGCGATCAAGATTTGACAATTTTATATTGAAGACTAAATTGAATCATTCAAAGTTGAAGCTTCCGAAATTCTAGAATTTAAAATTGTTATTTATTACAGAACAAAATTATAATTAGAGCTTCAAGCTAATTAGGCGAATTGTTATAAAATCAAAGAAAGAATTTAATTGTGCTAAACAAACATTTAAACTAAATAATAATTTTAAGTGGGAAATATTAAAAATGAAAAAAAATCTACTCCAGAACCTTGAAACTTAAAGAATTCGAATTTTATTTTAAACTTCGATTTCGATTATTTGTGTTTAATTCAAATCACATGAAAACTAATAACTTTTAAATTGCTAATAAAACTTTCCCAAATTCCACCAATTTTCTTCAAATTTTAAAAACATGAAAAAAGTATAATTTCCTTTAAAAAACAACATATTTCCCTCTCGAGAAATTCTGCGATTTGAAGTGTTGGTCCCTGCTGATTTCAAATGGACTCGGTCAGAGATGATTGTTTTTCGTACGTTATTCTCCAAAAAACCGACATGGATTACAGTTGACTTTTAACCACTATTAGTAAGATCACCGATGGTTATAAATATATACCAAAGATTTGGATGTAACATTTACTTCAATTAATAAATTGCTTCTTCAAAATGTCATATTTTTAAACCAATTTATTTCTATATGCCGAGGGGTCGATCACTCCAATATTCCTGATACATTCACTAAATATTCCCATACACGTATTCTTTCAATATTCTTGGTATTCTGGATATTCTTTCTAATCTCAGATATTTTTTATATTTCAAAATATTCCGAAATATTCACAAATATTCTGTCATATTCCTGAGTTTCCCTTTGTGCTCTATACGCTTTTAACACTTTCAAATTATTTAAAATGATTTTGAAAAATGTTAATAAATTCCAAAAAAGTTTATGTATTATTGTCTAATTACAAAATATGTTCAAGTGTTTAAAAAGATTCTAATGAATATCAAAATAATTTAAAGGTATTTAACAATTCTTTTGAATTAAAAAGATTAAAGTTTATAAAAGAATTTCAAAAGATTTAAAGTAATTTTAAAGAATTTTAGAAGAATTTAAAAAATTACAAGAATTTTCAACAGATTTTAAAGACTTTAAAATACTTTGTATGAGTTTAAGAGACTTTTAGTCATTTTGAGGGATTTTCTGGCATTTCAATTGATTTAATATAGTTAAAATTTTTTAATAATTTTTCAAAAATTCAAAAGAGTTTGAGGATCTTCAAGTAATTTAAAAATATTTTAATATATTTAAAGAGATTTTCAGGATTTTTAAGGCATTAAATGGAAGTTATTTGATTTAAAACTTTTTTAAGTTTATAATCGAATTCCAAAGTTTTCGAATTATTTAAAAAAGTTCAAAATATTTTTAATGAATTTATGGGATTTTAAATAATTTTAAAGAATTTTTAAGGAATTTTGGTAGAATTTAAAGTAGTTTTAAGATTTTAAGGTAATTCTAAAATATAAATAATTTCCTTGAATTCTTTAAAGTCTGTTAAATCTTTTGAAATATTCGGAAATTTGTGGAAATCCTTTAAAATCTATTAAATTTCTGAAAATATATATATTGAATTTTTTAAAATATTTTAATATATCTTGCAATATTTTTGGATTAAGTTTAAATCTTGATTAAACACATAAAATATACAATAATAATTTGTAATATTTCAAAAATATAAAATCTTAGTACATATATTATTATAAGCGTGGCAATATTTTTTACGGAATGAGTCACAAAAATGTGCAGATGGCCTTGCACAACTGTAGATTATATTTCAGATTTTTTTTGCATACTTCAAGCTAAGCTAGCCGAGAAGCTTTAGGCGTAAGAATGCGAAACTTATAGGGTTCGAACCCCCACGGCCAATGAAAACTTTCATAGCGTGCGACTATAAATAGTGTAGTGATTGTGTAATAGTAAATAACTGTGTCCTTAAACATGTGAACAAATATTAGAGTATAATAGTAATAATATAATAATACAGAAGATTAATTTTTCGTTGCGAAAAATCGGTTATGATTTTATAGAACTGTTCTTTTATAGTTTTGGGACTAGTTCAAGGCAATGTAAAACAAAGACGATTTTAACTTTCATTAAACTACCCAGCGTATCCTCTACTATAGGATTAGTTCTATAAAATTTAATGGATATTTTTTCCATGTGCTAAATTACTTGAAACATTACGCAAATGTCAGTATATCTTCTTCTTGTTCCATTTTGTTTATTTATCGTCAAATAATTTTATTCTGTACAGGACGGTCGAGTGTGGAGCGATAAATTAGAAACAAAAATTAAGCCTCTATTTTGACGCCTCAAATGGAAGATTCGAAAATTTGTGCCCATAAGAACCCTAAAATAGGGGCAAAAATCGTATGGCAATATCCTCTACTTTGCAACCTTAGCCCCTACAAATATTAGCGTGAAGAGTCTCAAATTAGGGGCTATATTTCAACTCGGGCGCATCGTAGATATATCTATAAATCTCAAAAAACGAAGAACTTCTTCAAATTTGAACAGTATACTTTTTTTTAGATTTAAATTATCAATAAAAATATTTCAAAGCAAGCCGATGTATATACCTGTATAGTGATAATTCCGTTAGAATATTTTTTACCCTCCCTATAAGTAACTAAAGTTTAAAAAAATCAAAAAGGCCGACTTTTTCTATATTTTTTAAAGTTGCAATATATTGCAACAATAATATATAAGGAATCTTGATATTAAAATAATTTGTATTGACTTCAAATTAGAAGAAAGTATTTAAAAGTAATATGTTGCTCTTTATTTGACAATAAAATTAATTTTTGGTATATAAATTAACAGAAAAAATAGTTCGAAGCAAGTGGATTTATACCTGCATAGCACAAAATTAATTAATTAAAATTATATAATTAATTAAATTCTTTTTTTGCTGTGTAGGTACAAATCCATTTGCTATGAACTATTTTTTCTCATAATTTATATACCGAAAATTAATTTTATTTTCAAATAAAGAGCAATATATCACTTTTAAATATTTTCTTATAATTCAAAGTCAATAAAAATTATTTTAATGTCAACATTCCTTATATGTTACTGCTGCATCATATTGCTAATACATTTTCATTCATGTATATCACACATTATAAGGTGAAGTAGTCGAGAAATTTATCGTGACCCTAAGAAAATAGTGGAATTATGGCATACGACATTTTCAGACTAGATCGCAATATTTTAACCAGTAATTGTTAACATGATGGCGGTGTCATGATAGCGACAGATCAGAGCTTAGGGTGTGTTAATCTCCCACAAATATTACTACCGTAGAGCATGTAGTTATCAAAATAGTAATAGGGAATCCGTTCACATCATAGGAGTCTTCTACATTCCAACTAACGCCAGACTTAGCAAAAACGTTGATTTAGGCTCGTTACTAGAAGAACTTTCCTTCGCCTTTCCAACCACAGCTTTTAGCAATTTTGGCCACTATAAGATGCCCTGTGGTTTCTGGAACACCGATCCTAATCTCGGACCCAGTTGCGTACCTATAGGAATGCAATAAATACACATTGTTAACACGATCTCGGACACATTACATTATCTAACCTTAGTTCAAATAAACGATAGAGTTAATGAGCATGAATCATTATTACTTAATTTTCACAAACACAAAAACAACCTCCATAGAAACTGCAACAGATCCCCCTCCTACCTATTGACAACTACCATCCTCCCTGATCCTAGAAAAAAGTGAAAACATTGTTATCAATGAAGTTCGTTCTGAAAATGACACACATGCGCGTTATAATTTTGAGATCGCCAATAATGCAGCTATCTGTTCGTTCTTATCTGATATTGATTTGGATTCCTTGTTTAACAATATAACAATAGATGAGGCCATCGAAAAATTGTATGCATATGTGTACTTCGCCATCGAATATTTTAAGCCCATAAAGATTTGTAAATCATCGACATATCCATACTGGTTTAGTGGAGACTTCAAAGAGTTAATAACAGCGTAAAAGGTTGCTCACCTCAAATACAAGGAAACGCGAACAAACATTGATTATCAACGGTTTTTAATCTAAGGGCCCAGAGGGTAGACAGTGGCATATAGACCTTGGCATACTCCTAGATGAAGCTTTGACATTTAACGCACAAGCTGCAAATGCAATCAATAAAGCCATCGGATCACTGGGTCTTGTCACGAGCAATGCATCAAAATTCAAAAACCCGCTTACCCTAGAAACATTGTATTTCTCGCTGGTAAGACCGCTCTTAGAGTTAGCCTCAGTGGTTTCAATACCACTGAGGCCACCTCGAATCACCTCTGATCACTGGGCTTTGTCACGTGAAATGCATCAAAATTCAAAAACCCGCTTGTCCTAAAAACATTTTATTTCTCACTGGTAAGACCGCTCTTAGAGTTTACCTCAATGACCTGCCTATTGCAATCACGTCATAAGACTTGCACACGTACAAAATAGATTTCTACGATTTGCAGCTAGACAACTGGGTATGCCGATGAACAGACAAAATCACGACTACAGCAGCATAAGAATATTTCGTGATATACTACGAATCTCAGAATGACTTATGTTGGCCGACATGTGCTTTGTGTACAATATCTCAAATAATAACATCGATTGCTCAAGTTTGCTATGTGAAATAAATATATATGCGTCACCGAACAATGACCCCAGATCTGAAACGAGATGTGGTCCAATACTATGACAGGTCTATGTCCGTGTGAATATAGTAGCAGACGATGCAAATGGCTGAGCTGCGCGCACAACCCATTTCTCCTCTTCTGAATTTGAAAACTCGAAGGTGCACGATTGCCGGTCGGAGCACTTCGGCGGTTCTATTTATATCTCTATCTTCTTTGAAATAAAATGAAGAGATTGGGATTTTAATATTTCCAGATTTCGATGCTGGCGATTCTCATGATTTGAATATTTCGCGCGCCTCTTTATATGCGTATATTTTGAGGTTATGTTATTTCAAGTATAAAATATATACATATATTAATAATGGTAATATTATAATTATGTTATATTATAATAGTCTTATTTATATCTTGATCCGATTTGAAAGAAATTGGCGATTTTGGAATTCATCTCATTTGAATAAAAACTCAATTATTTAATTAAAAACTTAATTATTTTGTTAAAATTGTAACTATTTTGTAAAAAAGTCTCCTTTTCTATTAAAAGTTCAACTACTTTGTTAAAATTTTTATTTTTTTTATTTGAAGGTTCATCTCTTTCGTTGAAAATACATTTTTGAAACTGACAATTAATCTATACCATTTTTGGTTAAAAAATCATGTATTTTGTTAAAAATTCGTATTTCTTTGTAGAAATTAAATTGTTTATGGAAGATTTATACTTTTTAATTAAAAATTACAATTTTCGGTTGAATTATCAACTGTAAATATTTTTGGGTTGCAAAGTCGTTTTATTGTAAATGCAACTATATTGTTAAAAATTAAAATCATTATTTTTGGGTGGAAAATTCGATTGACTTAAAGTTGAACTACTTAGTAAAAAATTAATTCTTTCTTATTAAGGATTCATAATTATAGTTGAAAAATCAACTATTTGCCTTTAAAATGGGTTAAAGATTCAGCTTTTTTGTAAATAATACTCTTTTTGACTTTGTTTGGAACCTTGTTTTGTAGAAATTTATTTATTTTTTTGGTTGAAAATGTATCATTTTTGATCAAAAATTCAATTGTTTGGTTGAAATATCAACTGTAAATCTTCTTGGGTTTAAAAGTCGATTATTTCATTAAGATTGTAAAAAATACGTATTTTTTTAACAAGGTTTTTTAATTATAGTAGAAAATGTAACTATTTGATTGAAAGTTTAAATCTATGATTGAGAACTGATATTTTTCGCTTTAAAAATTCAACTTTTTGTAGATAATTCGTTTTTTTTTCTTGTTCAATTCAATTTTTTATCACAGTTTTTATCTGGAAATTGAACTATTCCATTTTTGGTTGAATCTTTATCCTGCACTTTGTATTAGTTAAAACACCAATTATTTGATAGAAAATTAATTTATTTGTTTTCGATCATGATTTTTTTTTAATTGAAATAATTTTAAAATAAAATGTTTTAAATTTAATTTAAGGTATTAAAAATTGAAAAATAATTAATTTTACAAGATGATTCTCAATCGGTTCAAAATTAAAGAATTAATAGATATTAGTTTATAAAAGTATTTTCAATTATGACTTTAAATATTATTTCAGTCCAAACAAATTTTATTTTTAACCCATTCAATTAAAAATTTTTTAATTAAAAAAAGAAAATTTCGTTAATTATCAGAAATATTTGACCGTTCATTTAAAACAATCCATTACAAACAACTGTTAAAAACTATACAACTTTTAAGAGAATGGCTAGGTTTTAAGTTTGAACGCCATAATTTTAATTTTAAAAAATATTCAAAATTAATTTAAAACTTAAAATTGTTTCAAATAATTTGAAACACGATGTAGATTTTTGCTGATTAAAAAAATTAAGCTTTTTGAGATTTGTAAAATATTTAAAAAGAATATCAAAAATTTTTGTGATTGCTAAGAAAATTGAATAATGATTTTTTATTTTGAAAAATTAATTTTAAGTGAGTATTTGAAAAGATTTAAAAAATTTTTATTTTGCAGTTTTTGTTAATTTTAGAAAAAAAACCTAATTAACAAAATAAATCGAGTTTCAACCCAAAAGTTTACTTTTTAACAAAATTAATTAATTTTCTATCAAATAATTGGTGTTTTAACTAATACAATGTACATGATAAAGTTTCAACCAAAAACGGAATAGTTCAATTTCTAGATAAAAACTGCGCTAAAAAAATGAGTTGAACAAGAAAAAAAAAAGAATTTTCGACAAAATTGTTAAATTTTCAAGGGAAAAGGTGAATTTTTGACCAAGAAGATTAAAGTTCTATAAAAAAAAACGATTTTCCAACTTAACCAATATATAAGATTAATTTTTAATCAATCATATAATGGTTACATTTTCAGATAAAGATAAATAATTTTTAACAGAAAAATTAATTTTAAACAAAGTTGTTAAATTGTCAACCAATCAGATGAATTTTCGACCAAGAAAATTAATGATCTGCAAAAAATACCAATTTTAAACAAAATACATGAATTTTCAACGAAATTATTTAATTTTAAAGTCAAAAAAACGAATTATCTACAAAAAGTTGAATTTTTTAAGCGAAAAATATGAAATTTCAATCAAACAGTTAAACTTTCAACCAAATAGTTAAATTTTCAACCATAATTAAAAAACCTTATTAAAAAAACGTATCTTTTACAAAATAGTTCAACTCTTAGTGAATTAATCGAATTTTCCACCCAAAAATAATGATTTTAATTTTTAACAATATAGCTGCATTTCCAACAAAACGACTTTGCAACCCAAAAATATTTACAGTTGATAATTCAACCGAAAATTGTAATTTTTAATTAAAAAGTATAAATTTTCCATAAAACAATTTAATGTATACAAAGAAAGACGAATTTGTAACAAAATACATGATTTTTGAACCAAAAATGGTATAGATTAATTGTCAGGTTCAAAAATGTATTTTCAACGAAAGAGATGAACCTTCAAATAAAAAAATAAAATTTTTAACAAAGTAGTTGAACTTTTGATAGAAAAGAGGACTTCTTCACAAAATAGTTACATTTTCAACAAAATAATTAATTTTTCAATCAAATAATTGAGTTTTTATCTAAACGAGATGAATTCAAAAATCGCCAATTTCTTTCATTTCTTTCAAACGCGGATCAAGATATAAATAAGACTATTATAACATAGTTATAATATTGTCATTAATAATATTATAATAACATAACCTCAAAATATACGCATATACAGTGGCGCGCGAAGTATTCAAATCATGAGAATCGCCAGCATCGAAATCTGGAAATATTAAAATCCCAATCTCTTCATTTTATTTTAAAGCAGATAGAGATAAAAATAAAACCGCCGAAGGTCTCCGACCAGCAATCGTGCACCTTCGAGGTTTCAAATTCAGAAGAGGAGAAATGGGTTGCGCGCGCAAATCAGTCATTTACATCGTCTCCTACTATGTTCACACGGACATAGCCCTGTCATACACGCAGAAAAAAGAACCTTACACTTTACTGAAAACCAAGTTAAATCTACCGATCTTCCTAGTACGTATATGGACAACATGGCAGTTCAGTAAACGTTACAATTATAGGAAAATAAGTATGACTATCAATGCTGGTTACTAGTACCGATTTTACCGATACAGTCGCTATTCTGTACAGTTCCTGGATGCTGCAATTACGAATTATCATGTCACTTTAACGAATAATATAAAGAGATCTGAATTATGTTATCGGCGTGGACTACAGTTAAGACAGCACTATAAATTGTGAAAAAGTATTGCTAAAAAATAATTAATAAATAAGTGCACGGTTATTTCTTATAAATGTTTTCGGATATACTAATAATTAATCGTTATTTGTAAGTTATAATGCTTATAATACAATTACAATTTCGCACGCAATGGGGGGGGGGGGGGATTCGAACGCATAAACCTAAGAACGCAAGTCAACAGTCTTAACCACTACGCTAGTATACGAGTTGCGATCTGCAAAATGATTTTGTAATGCATTTGTAACTGTGGGTGATGACCTCGGAAACGACTTCTGAATACGCAACCATGCCATCGCGGCACACAATAAAAGTTCTAGCATTCACATCATATTTATATGTCAGCTGAAACATTCAAGGAACAAAAACACGTCTTGCTCCAATAAACTCTGAAGTGTACGCGATCTGTGAATAAGTTGTGCCATCCAAAATTGTATTATTTTTATAAAACCCCTTCCTTGCAAAGTGGGAATATGGAGTAATGTGACGACTGTCACAGAACTGTCAAAAAGGAATGTTTTTTAGGTGATGCAATCCATTCATTGTCGATTACGTCATGAATTCACCCGGTGCTCCGCGCAGATAGGTTGCGTTGCAACTTTAGGGCCGAGTTAAGTAAACCGATCGGATCGGTAGCATGTACCGATCTTTCGGTAATATCCACTGCACTACTATTGTAATCTCGGTTCAGTGGATTTTACATGTCGTTCAATTTGTAATACGAGGGAATAGAGGTTTATTTTACTGAAGGATAACCGTTGAAGTAACCTTAATTTCATTGTGACATTTACGAAATGCGAAGTGATTTTGACATTTTCAATTTTTTATTAAGAGTAGTTTATACTGTTACGGTTACAAGAAACCCTTTACAATTTTTGATAAGTAAATATTACATTTCTTTTTTCTCCGTGTAGTATTGGACCACATCTCGTTTCAGATCTGGGATCACTGCCACCGAATTCACTAAGAAATAGAAATCTGTTTATGGCACCCTACTATCGCACTAAGTACGGGACAAATTCTGTTGTAACGAGAATACGTACACTGAGAGAAGTGTTTAGTGTACACTACTAAGTCATTAGTCATAGCTACCGTACCGTTTAGTAAAATATGGACGGACTAGATATTTAGTGGAATCGACCAACGTCCGTTTAGTCAGCCCCACTAGATAGCGTTAAGTAGCCCCTACTGAACGATTCGTAGTACGCACTAGTCCTGTTTAGTAGATCACATTGTACGCTTTTTCGTTTATACTATCCCTTTTCAGTAGCCTCTACTAAACGATTCGTAGTACGCACTAATCCTGTTTAGTAGGTTCCACTGCACGCTTTGTCATTTATACTAATTCTGTTTCGTAGGTCTTATTAATCCAGCGTCCCGTGCAGAAATTTCGAAAGGACTCGAGTGGGGCCCTGGCTAGTTTTTCCTCTCTATTCGGGCTCTAGTGAGAGAAACTCCCCGGGGCTCCATTTGGAACGTAACGCTCAGGCCACGGGGCCATACTAGATTTTCTAGTAGGGTTCTAGTAGGGTCAACCCGCTTACAATTCAATTAAAGAGAAAAGTGCCTGCGGGACTCCTACAAGGTGCTGACAGTCAGTACTTTTATCCGTTCATCATCATATGACTGTATACGATCGGAATATCATTTATATTTAAAAAAATTGAAATTTCATTCAAACATTTTGGGTGATTTCAACACCCACTTCTGCTATACTCTAACGATATGACAAAAAAAGTATTTAAAAAATAAATATTAATTAATTGCGAGTATTTTCTCTTTAAATATTAATGGCCCTGTTTATAGTGAATGCATATATATCATTCTTAAAAATTATATTACAAATAAAATTTCTAACGCTACGAGTTATCGAACCTACATATCTATACCGCCCTAAATCCATCGCCTAAGAGTTGGGAGTGTAACTACTGCGCTAAGCCGACAAGTTTAAACTCGATGGAAAAGCCATCCTCATAACCTACAGCTTAGAAACGCTACAACACCAAATTGTAAGCTCTCTTTTTCTAATTAAATATTTATTATTATACGACATTATTTATATGTGAAATATACAAACTGTTAACATGAATATCTATAAAATCATTTTAAAATAAATAAATGTGATCGACTGAAATTTTTATTAGTATAATATTTCGTTTTTTCCCATTGTGGACTACTTTACAACTTTTTACAATGACAGGACATTTAATTTTTTATGAGCATTTAAACCTAAGCTAAAATGTAATTTTTTCTAAACATTTAGAATCTTTCATAAAGATGGGATTCAGAATTTATTTCTTTAAAAAACAGCACTAGCCAATTTTACTTGACATAAGTTCTTCAACTTTAACTGAAAAATATCTTCCTGACTCCGAAGAAAATATTCATTAGTGCCCTAAATCAAATTTTCGAGAATAACGAGTTTAAATACTCATAAAAACAATATTGTTGCATACTGAAACCTTCAGAAGCCTCAAAACTATATTTCAGGCAAGATAAGATTTTAGGAGTTCTCTGGTCGGGGCCCCATTAGACACAGATTGATTTGCTATACCTATACGAAGCATGGAATTTTTCACTAGAACTTGACAGGGCATCCATCAGTTTTTTCTAGACTGGATATTCCGATAGGGGCCCAACCAGTTTTTTCTAGACTAGATTTTCTGATAGGGGCCCTATCAGAACCCAACTTCAAATAGGGAAAGATGGGGACATTTCTGCACGGGGTACTGTTTAGTAGCTCCTACCACACGATCAGTGAATTTTGCTAGTAAAAGAAGTGGTAAATAATAAGCACAGGGTTCTAGAAAAAAAATGATGGGAGTTTGGAATATTGTTTTATTATAAGATACTTTAATTCATATCCACGTAAATCAAAATGTACTATTTATTATTATTCATTAACCTAATATTTAACATTTATACTAAATTATACAGCATGTCCCAGTGTGATGAATTCAGTGCTATCATTTGAGCATTGATTATTACATTGATTACATTACAATGTAGAAGAGGGCAATATAACAATAATTTTAAACTTATACGTCGTCAGATCGCTTCATTTATCGTTTAATTAAAGATTCTGATAGTTTGTTACCGAAAAAAAAAAATTCCACACAAAACAGAGATGACGCCCTTATTCTGCATTTGCTCCAAAACGTGCAACACTGAATATGTAAGCAATCAAATGGTACTCACCCTGGAACAATTCGATGTACTCTTCGAATTTTCAACTTTTCATAACGTCTTCCATAGTTGCAAAGATCATTTTCGAGAAAACTCACTTGTTAAAAACACAATACAGACACAGACAAACAATTTTTACAGCCCGAGTTCTCTCAGTGTGCGGCGTGATGCACAGATCACAGATAAATGAAAATCAAGATGGAGTCGATAAGTATTCGACCCAAGCGGTAGTAGATGGTACTACATGATTTTTCCGTTTAGTAGCACCAACTAACCAGATAGTCAGAGGTTGTACTGTTCTATAGTGGAATTTACTAAACGGAACCAAACGGCGTTTAGTATTTAACACCAAATGCATAGTATAATATACGAAACGATCGTCTACTAAACGGATATAATGCGAATGAATAAATGAGTTCTCTCAGTGTAAGGAAGCTAATCAAAAGTGCAAGGAAGCAGATAGTATGTCGAAAACAACCCGGCCTAACTTAAAATTATTCTTTGAAAATAAAACCGAAACCATTTTTACTCAGATCGTTTTTAATTATTAAAAAGTTTCTAACTCTTTTATTCTGGGTCTTCGGGTGTTCTCTGAGTTCACTTTTATAACCTCATTTTCATACTGGAACGATAATTAATGGAAATGATTCGATAAAAAAATATAAAAACACTATTAGAAAAATCCACCGTGTCATTTTCATAATAATTACATAAATAAACCGTTTTCTTGATATTTTTTAAAAAGTTTGTAAAGGCTCAATATGACCAAAGACATATAACAGTCAAAACAATTATAGAACAAAGTTACTAATAGCGCCGCCGCATGGCCGTTTTCAACACATGGGCCTTTTTCAACTCTCGGTGACAGAAGACTGGTTAAAAGGCGGGTTGGCGCCAAATTTGAAAAAAAAGTGGACTGCCCGGCGGACCAGAGCAGTGTATCCGAATCCAAAGTCAGAAATATCATATTGACTCGTGTTTTAATCCTAACCTCCAAAAAACACCCGTAAAAGGCGGTTATCCGCCAAATTAAAAAAAAGTGGTCTGTCCGATACACTGCGCTGATCCGCTGGGCTTTCTTTTTTTTCGAATTCGTCGGAAACGCGCCTTTTCACGTGTGTTTTTTGAGGTTAGGGTTGAAAAACGAACCAATCGGATATTTGTGCTTTCGGTTTTGGATTCAGCAGGTCAAAATAAATAAGAACTCACTTTTCTGGTCCGCCGGGCAGACCACTTTCTATTTTTTTCGAACTTGGCGGAAAACCGCCTTTTTGTGGGTGTTTTTTGAGGGTAAGGTTAAAACACGAGACAATTTGATATTTTCGACTTCGGATTCGGATTCAGCGGGTCAAAATACATAAGGATAGACTGCTCTAGTCTGTCGGTCAGATCACATTTTAGGGGGGGGGGGGGATTAAGAATATAAAACTAAAACTTATATTTCATAGTGAAGAATCTTTAAGCATTTAAACTTTAAACAATTACAAGCTTTGGAGGATATACAAAAAACACATAAAGTTTTCCAACGTTGCTGTCAGAACCTGACTTTTGCAACCAGGAGCTATACATTTACGACCCATGCTTTCTTCACTTATTAACAAACAAAAAAACACCTTGGACAAAAATTAAAAGATTCACTAGGCTACACATTTTTAATATACTTTTTATACATTTCCCTTAAACTAATCATTTTTTCTACATTTTCCAAATCTCTGCATTGGATGCCAATGCAAAAGCCAGACCAAATGATCGGGTTGCCGCCTGTTGAATTAGTTTCACCACCGTTTCCCATCCGGATTTTAAGTGAAAAGGAAAGTGGGGGTCATGCATGGGGCTGATCCAAACTAGCAATAAATAAATACAAATAAAAAACTAAGAATCTAATTCTATTTTTAAAGATTGTACATTGAAAAAATATTTATATTAATATTAGGAAGTTCTTCACGGTGCGCCTGAGCCAATTTTAATGAAACTTTCTATTCATTCCAAAATTCAAAAAAATCTTGTTTCTGGACAACTTCAGGATCATTTTAAGCCAAAAATGAAAATCATCCATTCTGCGCTTTTTTTTAAATGAAAAAATTAAATTATTTGAAAAAAATCTTGAATTGTTAATTTTTATGCCTCAATAAAAATGTATATAAACTTTAAGTAACAATTACACTTAATTAATTTAGTAAGTTATCAAAGAATGTAATTAAGAATGAAAATTTATCTAGTAAGTGTAAGAGGGCTAAATCAGCTTGAAAAAATAATATTACTCATAATATTAGATGTTTATATTATACAAATAAACAAGAATCATAACCTGTAAATGCTTAATTTATTTTTGTTTTGTTTTGAATGGTATGCTTCAGGTATCTTATAATACGTACAGCTGAGCGATGTGCCGTCACACCACAGTCTGCCTAGTCCCTCCGCAAATTGACTGAGCGGTGTCAGGCAAATTCCGAAGAAGCACTTTCACTTCGGACTCTACCTAGTCAATCGCGAAGCGCCCGACAAACTCAGGCAAAGTTCGGAGTAAAAAGAAAACCTATGGGGTTTACTTTACTCGTTGCACAGTAGGCTGGCTTGAGAATTTATAATTCAAAATAGTCTACAGATCGCAATTGTGAACAGATTTGAAAGTTTTTTGTTTAGAAATGATCAGCATTAAATTTTTAATATAACTTATTCTTATTGAGGACATTTATCAATTTTTGTTTCAGTATATTTACTCAACGCAAGTTTTTTTTCTAAAAAAAAAAGAAAGAAACTGATTATGTATCACATTTAACGCAGATAGACTTAGAAAACATAAATAATTTATTTTAAATATTTTTATTGTTCTAAAGTGTGAATAGTTCCCGAATTTAAGCCTTTCCAGGAAAAGCCGATTATTTATTGCGAATTCATACATATATATTCCATACAAGGCACCAGTCTATTATTTGTAATAAGTAGATTATTAATAACAACAATGGTTTATTGTTGATTTATTTGATGAAAAATGATTTAATATACGTTTAAAATACTTTTTATTAAAAAAGACAAACTGACAAACTAACGAATCACAGTTTTGAATGATCCACACTATCCATATTGGAAATCAATACTTAAAAATCATGGGAATGGATATTTTCAGCCCCAAAAATATGGAATAGGTGATGATATGACATACGATATCGCAATATTAGACTATTTAATACCTGTTATTCCCGGAATTGAAGTTTTTCATCCCAAAATAATATTATTTTTTATGTATTAAATGTTTAGCGCAATAATGCATCACTGAAAATTTCCAAGATCTGCAACCACCCTCTCGGTATAGTCCGGGAGCTGGGTATGTTCCCGTATTCATTCAAGAGGCAAAAGGTAAAAACTAGTTAATCTTATGTATTTTGACCCGCTGAATCCAATGGTACCGGTTAATTTTACGAGAAGTGGATAGGTTTTGTTT
>NC_046661.1:66130813-66134035 GCF_010883055.1 Belonocnema kinseyi
CTTTCAAGTATAATGTACTGGTTTTTTCTATTGGAAATAAAAAATAATTTTAAATGAAAGAGAAAAATTATGTTGTTTTTTCAGAGTTCCTTGTCCCTATAATAATAATAAGTGCGAATAATAGATAAGCGAATGATAGGTTGGTGAACATCGTTGACATTGGTATATTCGATCTGCTGGATCAGGTTGCATTCAATAGATACATCAATTTAGGAAAATGATGAGCATTTAATTTTTCAATTAGAAGTAAATTTGCTTTAAAAAAATGTTATTTTCAGGTTGCATTAAATAAAAAAAGAACAATTTAGATTCAATTAGTTTTCTTATATTTACAATAACTTGTATTTTACAAACAATTTTACAGTTTGTCGATTTCTTCTTCTCCCAATTTACATATATACTTCTTTTGTTGTTATTTCCAATCATATATATTTTATTTACAGCAATATGTAGATTATAGACTATATCTTCCACATCAAAGGTTATCCACTAGTGCTAGGTTTCTATCTCTCTCACTCACCGACTCATATATCCACATCACTCGTCACATTAATCACCTCGCTTGTTTCTACACTTATATTTTGTAGCCCCATGGAAGTGTATCGGTTGTATGAGGAAGCAGCATCCTCTTATCATCTCGCCAGGATCTTGTTTTGCTCGATTGAGTGAACTTGATGTTTACGGCTTCGAATTAACCGTTGAGGTCGAGTAAGAGTTTGATAATGTAGCAAAGTTGGCCTATAGTCCTCAAACGTGATTGTCCTCAAAGTGGACCCTTTAATCCCTTTGGCTTTCTTTTTCTCCCCTTCTTCATCCAAAACTTTATACGAATACAATTTGGACCTTAGCGCTACAAATTCAGTTACAATTTTCCCGTTACATTCGTCCTTCATGAGTCCTAAGACTTTTTTGTTTAGTAATTCAATTTCGTGTACATTATTTGGTGGATAGTCTGACGTGTCAAATTTATCGGAATCTTTTTTAATATACTTATAAAAGTTTGGTTCTGTAGTCTGGTAAATCAAGCTGTCTGTGTCGGTGTAGAGTAATTTTGTCTTGTCCTCAAACGTGTACTTCATGTTATTTATTGAATTTAATTTTTGTTTTACTCATTTCAATGATCACCATGTCCTCACCAAATATAGTGCAGCTATGACAGTTTGGTTTGGCAATCCGAGCTTTTGCACCCCATCTTCCCTCCCACTTTGTCACTAATCTAACATCTTTGTGCTTCCTTACGTTCTACATGGTCTTTCCGAAGACAGAGTTGTTCATGAGTTTGAAGACATTTTTTTCAAATTCATTTTTTGCCTTCTTTCGCAAATCAGTATTCAAATCAATATAGGCTTTTAGCCATGGCTTTTGCTTGAATTCTAAAACTTGATGAATTTTAACAAAATTTGCTCATAGCTTTACCGTATTGATTGTTTATATCGAAATAAGTGATATAGGACTCGGGTACATTTTCATAAAAATTCGTGTAATGGATCCAAATTATAAGTTTCAATGAAGCGACATCTAAAACTTTCAAAAATGTCCGCCAAGAGAAAAACATCATTTTTCAAGTATAAATCTGAATATTCACCTAACGTTTTGTGGTTAAATTTTTCCCACACCTTGCACGCATGATTATAGTGTTCATCTGAAATACCCTCATCATATAATTTAGAATAAAATTCCTCTTTTGCTGGCAGACAATCTTCATCTAATTTCTGCCAATTATCAACATAATCGTATGGAGATACGCCTTTTCTTGTTAATAATTCAAATTCATTATCATTTGTTGAATATTTTCTTGTAATCAATTTTTCATCATTGCTAAGATTTGAAGCTAATTTCGAAAGGCTACTTGGCATAAATCGAAAAGAATCTATAAATCTGAGTTTAACTTTTGTATTTTGCACCCTTTTTGTAAAGGATATATATTTTTCTTTGTTGATAGGTAATAATGAGATATCACCCTCAAAGCTTATAGCCAATTCTTCAATTACACCTGTCATGAGAAGGGCTACGGTATTTGCCTGTAAAATGGTTATGATCCCGATGTTTAACATCATCTTGGTTAAAATCTTGTTCGCAAATATTACAAACTTTTGCGTTTTCAAAATCATACTCTTGCTTTAATGTTAAGAGTTCCATTGGAACTGGATTTTTAAAATAAGAATCTAATTTCTCAGCTATCTTTTTCAACTCAAGGACAAACCACGTGATGCAGTCCTCGCCACGATAAACTTGAGGTTCAGTTTGTGAATCGTCAAAACTGCATTTTGTATTTATAATGCAATCTTCAGATCACCAATTAACGTCATAATCGCATGTTTCTGGCCCACGGATAGCGGAATGTTCTTCCTCAATATTTTGTGTAATGTCCTGATGTTTTTAGTTCCCGCCCTCGTCCACTATCTAAATTCATTAGCTGCTGGGGGTTGCTTCTCGAGTATAAGTTGATACCCCATCTTTATGATTTCTAGAACTTTTTTACATTTTTCGAAATCCATTTTGTAAATTTAAATGAAATCAAAGAACATTTATAGAACCACTGTGTAGATTTCCAGTTATTTAAGGTTATGTAAGTCCTGTTGTCAACTGATGACACTTTTTGAAACACTGCGTAGATTTCAAGTTATTTAAAGGTTATGTAAATCTTGTTATTAACTGATGACACTGATAAAAAACAGAGAGTGTACCGCTTATATGGTGCCAAAATTGGTGAAATATGGCAACACTTTCGATAAGAATTCCAGGAATCATGATGAAATCATCAGAATGGAATTTTGTTTATCGAGAATTGTTTAAAATTATATGTAATATGACGCTCCTGTTGGCAAATATCAAAGGAGAACGTTTAATTAATTTCGTTCACATAGATCAGGATTCCAGGAATCGACGATGACGTCATCAGAATGGAATTTTATTTACCCCAGAAATTGTTAAGCATTATATGAAATATGTCGCCCCTGTCAGCAAATATCAAAGGAGAACGTTTAATTAATTTAGTTCACATAGATAAGTATTCCAGGAATCGACGATGACGTCATCAGAATGGAATTTTGTTTACCGAGAATTGTGGGTCCGGATGCAATAAGGGCACATACAATTTTTTCGTGCGAAAACGAAGTCCCCTGGAGGCTTTAGAAAAAATTTTCGAATTTTAATTTTTAAAAGATATATGTGGATGTAAAATTTGATTGCGCATCTTTTTTTCTTAAGACAAAAAGTTGT
>NC_046661.1:66134135-66151067 GCF_010883055.1 Belonocnema kinseyi
CTATTATATAAGTCTATTATATAAGTCTATTATATAAGTCTATTATATAAATCTATAATATAAGTAGTTGGAAGTAGAGGATATTCATACAGTTCCCAAATTCGAAAACTTATTTGAATAGGTGGATCTTTTTCAATATATTTTAGTAACTGAAATTTGCGTGAATCTGACAATCTAAAACTAGGCAATAACCACTCTATTTTATTAATTTCAATTTTATATTGCTCAATGGGGGCTGCTTGCAAAATGGCATTTGCATCACCCTTTTTGATCTTGTCAAAATAAGTGCATGTTTAGCATTGCCAATGATTTTGTAATAATCCTCAGCAAAACCAAATATCATAATAAGAGGTATGGCTACATCAAAGTAAGCAGTGGCGATGGCTAGTGATTGATTATTATCATTTATTTCAAGCCATACAGCATTCTGTATGTAAAATGATTGCCCGGGATTTAGAGATACATAATTTTTCATGAGACTAGTGACACCAACATTTTTATTTCTATCAATTTCGATTGCATTGATTTCATATCTTGCTTCTTCAAACAAATGACAGATGGCATTAGAAACTAAAATTGTGTTTGTTACTGGTGCTCCATCAGTTCTTATGATTCTTCCGTGTACGTGTAGTGAACTTTTACTCGGCAGGAGACAATGATGTTGATTCTGAACTGTAATTCTAATCTCATCACTATTATTGAAGCTTGATGAAGCATATGACTGGTATGCATGCACTTCACAATGAGCGATAGATTCGTCGAAAATAATGGGAGTTTCAATACTTAAAATTTCCCCCTCCATGATAAACAATTAAACGTCGATATACAAAAATACAGATGCAAGCATAAAAAATCTTGAATCATTTTATACTCTTCTTTTTGTGAGTGGTGTGATCTCGAAACCCAGCCTTTTCAGCAGCAGTACGCTTTGAGGTGTTATCCCTTTGACAGTATGTTGTCGACTGATGCTCTTGCTCCATGGTACTAAAGTATTATAGCGGAATCCATATTTTTCATTGAAAGCAATGCCCATTATCGTAAAGACTTGATGTGCAGTCTGAGTGTTATAATTTCTCCACGAAAATTAAACAAATGTCCGTCTTGGCCAATTATACGGAGCTGTATATGATCTATCGTCTTGATGGCGATCGGCAAGTAAATGATGTGCGATGGGACTTCCACTATCTTATATCCTGGCGGTACAACGGGGAAAAATTCATGAATAGTGTGCACTTTTTGACCATTGATGTACGCTCCTGTAGTTATGTTACATTCAACTCTGAGAGCATTTATTTTAATGATGGATACTGGTTGGTCAGATTCATGATGTTTATTAGGTTCCAATATTCTTGGTGTAAATCCCCATAAACTTGCAATTGAGTCTGACTTTTCAAAATTTATATCCCTATTGCAATATATTTCACTTCGTAATGTATTATTATTAGGTTTAATATGAATTTCAATACTCTTTTTTACTAAAACATTCTACAGATAGCACTGTATATCACCTATTTCATAACTTCCTGCAGGTATTTAAATTATTTCTACACCCACGTAGAATTTATTTTGACCAATGTCTACATTGGGAATTGAGTTGAAGGTTAGAAATTCCACAAGACCAAGAGCGTAATTTTTGTATGTTTTTTTTGGAGAAATACTGATTTTCTAGGATCGAAGAAGTGCCCGATAATGTTAACGTCAATAAATCATCCATGATGACGGCCTCTACATTTATATAGATTATATATACTTTCAGATTTTAATTGATTGCATACAAATTTAAGGCATAAATGTCCACATACAAATGTATCATAATTTTGATACTTTTCATGATTATATTTTACGCTACCAACACCGAAATACTTAAAGAGATCCAAAGGTGGCCTGAGGTTGCCAAAGCTATTAAAATAAATTATTTTACAGTTAAACTTTTTATACGCAACCCCATGAGTACCTAGATTGTTTTTGTCATCAAGGTTAACAATAGCACTTTCACATTTACGTGGCCCAGAATTTGGTAACCCATTACGCATAAAAACACCTCTAATATGTTTAATTTTTAAAGACTGCGAATTTAAGTAAATCTGCATCGGTTAATGCTCGGTGAGGTAGCGTCACTTTAAGTTTTTTGATTTGCACTTAAGTCCCCCTCCTTGATTATATGGTTTTAGATAAATTCCTCATCCTCCTTTATATGGTTTCAAATAAAGACCTTTCCCCGCAGGAATGGCTTCCATTGTTTCATTATGACGTTTTCTTTCTTCAAGCTTTCGTTTTGCATCATTTGAATCATTAACAGCTTTAGCTATTCCCGTAGCTCCACCAGCTAGCACACCAGTAGCACTTAGACCGACAAAGATGGGTATAAGAAAGGGTAGAGAGCCACCCAATTTCTTTGGAACTGGTAAAATTCGAAGTTTCTTTACATTTCTTTTTCCAGCAGTCTTTTTTACAGCTGCACGCGCACCTCTGAGAGCAGATTTGATAACAGTTTGTGCATCATTACCTGGTATTATTGCTTTTTCAGTTGCTGTAACTATTTTTTTGTGTGGTGGACCTTTTATTTTTAAGACCCATACCAAATTTTGATTTAATTTTCATTGCATTAGTTATTCCCCAAGCAGCGGCCTTTTCACCCAATCCTGCGTCCTGAGCAAGGTCAGGTTTCCAAGCTTTTTCAGTTAGTACATTTGTCAGCTGAGTTTCTAGCCTCTATATTTTATCTATTTTGTGAGTAGGCTATATCGTGCTCCTTACAAGCAGCGTCAAGAGGATTGATTCCAGGATCACCTCGCGCAATTCGTTTTGCCAATTTCTTGCCTGGTCCACAGTACTGGTATCCAGGAATATGCTTCTTTCGAGGATCGCTCAAGACTGACTGTAGGTCTGTCACCATGAACGATCATATCTGTTTCAGAGATACTTTGAGACTAAAGACTGAACCTACATAACCCTGACATTTATAGTTTTTCACTCAGTCATAGTCAAGATGCAGTTTGAAGCACAACCTAGAAAGCTACCTATCGATAATTTCGATTCGCTTGTATAACATGAGAAAAAAGAAAAACGGCATGGACATCTGCTACCAAGAAGTGTACGAGCAATATTTTGTGGACCTTCCAACTGTGGAAAGACAAATGCTTTGTTGGCTCTGTTAATACACCCAAATGGATTGAGATTTGAAAATGTTTATGTTTACTCTAAACCTTTAAATCAACCAAAATACAAATTTTTAGAAAAAGTTCTGAACTCAGTAGCTGGTGTTGAGTACTATCCTTTCAATGAGCATGATGATGTTGTAATGCCAAATGAAGCTAATTAAAATTCAGTGTTTGTATTTGATGATGTAGCCTGTGAAATGCAAGATAATATAAAAGCATTTTTTTCAATGGGTAGGCACAAGGATGTTGACTGTTTCTATTTGAGTCAGACATATGCTCGTATTCCGAAACATCTTATATGTGATAATGTTAATTTGCTTGTATTGTTTAAACAAGATGAGATGAATCTGAAGCATGTATATGATGATCATGTGAATAGTGGCATGTCTTATTCACAATTTAAAAAGGTGTGTTTAGCTTGCTAGTATGATGATAAGAATGGATTTGTTGTAATTGATTAGGATAGAAATCTGAATCAAGGTAGATATAGAAAAGGTTTTGACTGTTTTGTTAATCTGGAAAAGCAATAAATATGTATGTAATGACTGCATAGAGACAGTTACACTTTGAACACTACGGTATTAACATGTCAACACGTGAGGAGGGCTTTCATAAGCAAAAAAATATTTTGCATGAAATTGCTAAATCTAGTGAAGCGATTCGACGAAAGCATAGATTACTAAAGTTGGGTAAAGAAACAGTTTATCAGACATTAAATGATACCTTTAAGTCCATCATTACACCACTTGAGAAAATAGTTAATGGCTTTAAACCTGTTAAAAGAATTGAGCCAATCGGAAATGAAGCCATGAATAAAATGAAAAATGAAACGAAGAGTGAATCTGAAAAAGAAATTCAGCAAGAGTTTCAAAATGAAGGTGAAGAGCAAAATGATCAACATGATGATGAAACTTCATTCTTGTCAGCATACGATTCAGAGGCTTCAGAGGATTTAGAGAGATATAGATAATGTTTATGGTGTACGAAAATTATCGAAAGACAGACTAATGATTGGAGATTCTTCGATAAGTTTCAATAAAAATCTTATTAATATAGGCACTGAAAGCTATCCAAAGACTGTGGGTTAGCTTGAACTTTTGTTGAAAAAGATACCAAATAGTACTATTATAAATAATGAAGACCTCGAAAATTTTAAAAATATTGCAATTTCAACAAATTTGCATCGAAAACATTATAGAGTTGATGGGGATTTTCGTGATAATAAATCTTTCAAATATACAAATTTTATAAAAAAAACTAATTCCCCTTTCACCTTTGAAAACTAACAATAAACAAATTGAAAAGCGCTCTTTAATGGATAACGGTTTAATTCCAAAATATATGGTTGGTACAGGAGGCTAATAAATTGGACTACATTTATTGGGATGATCCAAACGAATTAGTTGATAGATTGCGTTTACTGTTAGCATCTCAAGCAGCGGGAAATGCAAGTCACACAAATGAAATTATGTCAATTATTGAAGAATTACGAGAGGCTGGAATTATTTATTAATTAATTTTTTTAATTAATTTGTCAATTTATTATTGATCATTCATATTTATTAATCAATTTGACGATATTTTGGTTGTTTGAAAAATGAGTATCCATGTGTTCGGACGTCATATTAAGCGAGCTAAGATGGCAAGTCAAGGTCCACCAGAAGTTGGATTCAAATTCACCACCGATGGGCATTATGATATCGGAAAGAAAAAGCTGTGCAGTGTAGCTGATTCAAAAGATTTAGATGATGCAGTAAATTTAAATATGATGCAACATATGTTACAGCAAGAAATTCAGACTCTGCATGATGTCATAGCTTCTTTGGGAAATGAAGATGTGAACAATAACATGATGATTAAAACTCTAGAAACTTCCTCATATAAAAGATTCAATATTTTGAAAGTTGATGTGGATTCCATTCAAGAACTGACGCATCGCAATTCAGAGTTCATTTCACAGTTGGATGCCAAGCTGAACACACTAAAAAATGAATAACGAAAATCTGCAACTAGTGAAGGAGCTACATAGGCCTGCTAGAAGAAACTATCAACGTCGACACTTTGATATCCGTAGCATCGATGAGACTTGGCAAGCGGATCTTGTTAAAATGCAACCTTATACAAAAGAAAACAAAGGATACAAGTACATTTTGACTGTAATTGACATATTTTCCAAATTTGCTTGGGCAATTCCAGCAAAATCCAAGAAGGGTGAAGATGTAGCTACAGCTATGGAATCTATACTTGACAAAGGACGCATACCGAAAAATTTACATGTTGATAGAGGCAAAGAATTTTACAACTTACATTTTGAAAATCTTATGAAGCGATATAAGATAAATTTGTACTCAACGTTTAGCAATTCAAAAGCATCCGTAAGCCATGTTAAGAATACTTAACCAGTGACATATATGCTTAAAGATTATCAAGGTAAAGCTATTGTAGGTAGCTTTTATGAGCAAGCACTAGGCAAAGTTAGACATCCAAACATTTATTTGGTTGAAAAAGTACTGAAAAAGCGAGGAAATGAACTATTTGTAAAATGGTTAGGTTTCGATGAATCACACAATAGTTGAGTAAATAAGTCTAACTTGTAAGTATCTTTTGTATTAATTAAAATTTTTTTCTGGATAGAGATGATTGTTTTCAGGTATTTATGTCTTTTTTACTTACATATTTACCTACCCTTAATCTAGTAAATGAAAAAAGGCGAATTTACTTTAAATTATATTTTTATTCAGATATTTCTTACAAAAGAAATACATGAAATTTTTAATTTATAAAGCTACCATTCACGCATCTGAGTTCTAGTAATTTCGCAATCACTTCTGCACACACATTCTGACTATCTGAAGAACAGCAAACGTTTTTCTTGCAGTACAAATGGATAATATTTTTGCGTTTCTTGAATTGTCTCCAAAGCCACTATATAATTTCCAACAGATAGTCATATGTATATGGAAATTTCCACAGTCGATGCATTGTTGCTTTTCTTGGCCATCAAAAAGAGTGTCATGAGGTTTAAGTAACTTTTGAATAATTTCAACTCTTGAGGATTCAGGATTACACTTGCATGAGGATGACCGGCCTGAAGTTTGACTGCTGAGGCGAGTTTTCCGTCTTTTTTTAATTCAACACCGACAATAATTTGTTTTGTGAATGATGAATTCAGGTTGTATATGATCGCATGTAACATTTTATTTCGTGAAGTATACGGCATGATGAATATCTCACTGAAGCTTGTCACAGACTGAACGATAATTGAAAAACTGCAAACACACTTACACATTTTTCTCCACAAATTCAATGGAGTTGAAGCGTCCACCCAAATACACCATTTCAAGATGCTGATCTTCACAGACTTTCTTCATTTGCATAAACAGATTTTTATCCTCTTCAAACAGTTTTGCCATTCTTTGACGTAGAAATACGGTGAATTTGTTTTCTAGGATTACAAGCGTTCTCGTTCCATATTTTGTTTCAGCCTCCTTAATATCCGTTACTTCGTATCCCTTGTTAACTTCTAGGTCTATCCTTGTTAGAGTTTGTATATCGGTTTGCACTTGAATGACTTGCTTTAGCTCTTGAATGTTCTTTAGGAATACGTTTAAACGACTTTTTAGCTCTTGTTGCTTTTCTTCTTTACAATCTGGCATCCGACAACAAACTGAAGAAAGAGAAGAACCAGCCTCCTCTTCTAGACACCTAACCCCTCCATCAAATTTCTGGAGACTTTGCGTAGTATTTCACCATATGATTCAATAATTAACATATGAGTGAAAAAAATAATGCGTCTTTAAACGTTTATTCAATTTACTTCACAAAGCTAAGGTTTCCAGGAATCGTGATGACGTCATCATAATGGAATTTTGTTTATCGAGAATTGTTTAACATTATATGAAATATGACATCCCTGTCGACAAATATCAAAGGAGAACGTTTAATTAATTTAGTTCACATAGATAAGGATTCCAGGAATCGTCGATGACGTCATCAGAATGGAATTTTATTTACCGAGAAATGTGTTCGAACCTGTATGATCTTGAAAAATTTTTATGACGCATTATTGCGATAAACATTTAATACATAAAAAATTATATTGTTTTGGGGTGAAAAACTTCAATTCCGGGAATAACAGGTATTAAATAGTCTAATATTGTGATATCGTATATCATATCATCACCTATTCCATATTTTTGAGGCTGAAAATATCCATTCCCATGATTTTTAAGTATTGATTTCCAATATCGATAGTGTAGATCGTTCAAAACTGTCATTCGTTAGTTAGCACAAGGAGCGAAACCAATCTTACAGCCTTCAGCACTCTAGCCACAAGTTTGATATTCGTACGGAAAAAAGTGCGCCAGAACACGCCCTACCTATCTACTAATATTTATAGTAAAAACCAAATTTCCAAAAAGAAAGAGTCAGTGATATGCGTTTCGTTTTTAAAATTCGTTATTAATATTCAAAATATTCATTTATTGAGATCGAAAATCACTGTTTAGACAATGTCACTATTTAGACCGTGGATTTGAAAATTCTTAACGATGGCTGACGAAGCGGAAAATCAATCGATGAAAATCAAATTCGAAGACAAATTTAGTGCCCTCAAAATTGCAGAAAACTCGTCGCATTTCTTAAAAAAAAAAAAAACTTTCATATCCGTTCACAATTGCGACCTATAGACTATTTTGAATTGTAAATTCTCGAGCCAGCCTACTGTGCAGCAGGGAAAGTAAACCCCACAGGTTTTCTTTTTACTCCGGACTTTGCCTGAGCTTGTCGGGCACTTCGCGATTTGACTAGGCAGAGTCCGAAGTGAAAGGGCTACTTCGGACATTGCCTGACACGGCTCAGTCAATTCGCAGAGGGACTAGGCAGACTGCGGTGTGACGGCAGCACATCGCACTTTGCTTGTAACATTTACACGTGTATATCGCTGGAAAGTACTGGATATTCACCCTAAATACGCCCAAAAATTGTTACGTGCCTTATGTTATTGCGCAATATCTCGCATATTTAAGTTTGTAGATTTGTTATATACCAAAAAGTGTAATACATTACAATTGATTGTCATTTATTGTATATTATGTAATTTACATTTGTTATTTATGTTATTCTGACGTAAATATTGAAGTAGTTAAATAAACTTATTGGTAGTTCAATATATACATGTGCAAATTAATTCCTTTAGTCACGTATTATGCTTATATACATATAAAAATTAACGATTCTAGATTTTTTTTCAAAAAACTTCATTAAAAAAAAGCGCCAAACGGATGGTTAACATTTTTCGCTTAAAATGATCCTAAAGCTGTACAGAAACAAGATATCTTTGAATTTTGAAATGACAAGAAAGTTTAATTAAAACTGGCTCATGAGCGCCGTGGCTTCCAAAATAATATTAAAACATATCAATTTCTATTTTCCCTGACAGCTACCTCATTTTCTTGACTTCCCTGACATGTGTCCATCCTGGTGGTCTTAAATATTCCTTTTAAATTAATTAAAATAAAATAAAATTATTGTTAGTTTTTCTACGAATTTTGGTACCAACTTTTTATTAATTTAAACCTTTCAAGATGCTTAAAAACCTTATAAATTTTGTGTTCGAAATCTTAAAAAATCTGCATTGTTTTAAATGGTTTGAAATTTTCTGACATTTTAAATTATTTTGAAAACTAAATCTTTTTTTTTTATTTTCTTAAACCAATTAAAGACCCTAAAAAGCTTCCAAATTTTATTTCGAAATCTTCAAAAACATAAAATTATTTTTTTATTTTTCGAAATCATTTCCAGTTTCAAATGAAGTATGGATCTCATAAAAACTTGTAAATATCTCTTAAAATAACTTAAATTCTTTCCAAATTGATAATTGCTCAATGGTTTATACACACACACCAATCTACAACACACGACGCGAATATATATATATATATATATATATATATATATATAATCAAATTAAAAAATCTGAAATATGATTGATTACAGAAACGTATATAGAATCGTGAAAACTTATTACATTCTAAGGATTTTTGATAGGGGCATTCTCCAACAACTGTAACTAAACTAATGAATAAAAATTGTTCATTCAAAACAATAATAACATTTTTTGAATTATATTGCGAACGATCAGAGATACATGAACAACAAACGAATGTTAAGGAGCTTGCAGAGCAGTACTGTTGTGGACAAAGTCAAAATAACCCAGTAGATTTATTTAAATTTGAATAAATATAATTTTTATTTATCTTGAGAACGGTGAAAAATGCGCGAGAACTGAAAAAAGTTTCATTGTTTGATAAAGATCCTCGAACACCCACAACTAACAGAGTAAAGTAGAGATACGAGAAAGGGACAACATTTTCAGGATATTCCATTCCGGGATGGTCATGGTCAACCCAACAAAAAGATTTTCAAAAGGAAAAAATCAAAATTGTAAATTATCTCGAAAACCATGGGACATACAAAAAAACTTAAAAAATTAATAATAAATAAAAATTCGTATTAATATTGAAGAAACTTGACCCAGTTCCATCCCAGGTTTGGACCTATACTTTTTCCGAAAAAACTGGGACAGAACTGGTTTTTTCGATAAGTGTCCTATACGCTCGGATTTGAAAGGAATGAAAATTAAGTTTGGATTGGTTTTCAATTAACTCGGATAGAGTGAAAGTTTGTTTCCGATTGGATTGTGATTCATTCGGTTTGCTTTTGGATTCACACTTATCCATTCGGACTGATGTCAGATTCATCAGATTTAATTCAAAAAGTCCCATTCATTTGAGATAATTGGCGGCACGGATTGAAAAATGGATTCCGGATGCGTTCGTGTTGAATTTAGTGCTGATGCAAGAATGAATAAGGATTGATAAATGAACCTCGGGTCCATTCGGATTGCATTTTGGGTTTTGAGACTTGTATTGAGATTAAAATTTAATTTGAGGTAGAAAGACAGATTAGAAAAGGGTTTAAGAGGATCGACAAATTGCTTCAGATTGTTTTGAATTAATTTGAATTAGTTCAAAATCTAAAAAAAAATTCATAAATACTTACAAAATATCTCAAATGACAAAAACACGCGCGCGGTCGGTCTCGTAGTTTAAAAAAATCATTAAAATCAATGCCTAGTTAAATAATCAATTTTAAACTGCAATGGGAAATTAAACAATTAATGGATTTCACAACTTAATAGTCGGATTACTTTGTGGAAAATGAATTATTTGGTTGAAAATTAGTTTTTTAATCTGAACATTCCCCTAATCTTATAGCTAATAATCTGTCTCAAATTAATATTATGTATTAATCGTGTCGATATTCAGAAAAAGTTAGATGAAAAATAATATCAATTATTATTAAACTTTTAATCAATAATAAAAATTGGAATTATTTTTATTATTGAATAATTCTTATTCTAAATGTTACGTTGTATATGTGTGTGCGTATGTGTGTGTATGTATTTTTATAATGGAATTCATGTAAAATATTAATAATATTTTATTAAATAGCTCTTAATATAGAATGCTGCCCAACATGTCGAAGGCATTTTTGGTTAAAGTTGGATTTTATTGTGATTATTTAACACGGGGCTGTCCCGATATATATCATCAGTCACGGACGCATTTTTATAATGCAATTAAGTGATCTGATGGGATCAGTGTGCCCCGACAAATTGGACAAAGCCTGAGTTTTACCACATCATTGACGGACTGGGTTGCAGGGAAGTAAACGATGGGGGGACCTACAGCTGAAGGTGGGTTCCCAACCACCAGAACCTTGGTAAAGGTACATAGAAAAAATTCCAGAGGTACCGGCTCAGGGATCGAACTCCGAACCTCTGTTCGAAATGTTGTCATAGGCTTATACTGCCCAATATGTCGAAGGCATTTTTGGTTAGAGTTGGATTTTTATTTGATCATTTTGCACGGGGCTGTCCCGGTATATATCATCAGTCACGGACGCATTTTTATAATGCAATCAAGTGATCTGATGGGAGCAGTGTGCCCCGACAAATTGGACAAAGCCTGGGTTTTACCCCATCATTGACGGACTGGGTTGCAGGCAAGTAAACGATGGGGGAACCTACAGCTGAAAGTGGGTTCCGAACCACCAGAACCTTGGTAAAGGTACATAGAAAAAATTCTAGAGGTACCGGCTCAGGGATCGAACCCCGAGCCTCTGTTCGAAATGTTGTCACAGGCTTATACTGCCCAATATGTCGAAGGCATTTTTGGTTAGAGTTGGATTTTTATTTGATCGTTTTGCACGGGGCTGTCCCGGTATATATCATCAGTCACGGACGCATTTTTATAATGCAATCAAGTGATCTGATGAGAGCAGTCTGCCTAGACATATTGGACAAAGCCTGGTTTTTACCCCATCATTGACGGACTGGGTTGCAGTCAAGTACACGATGGGGGGACCTACAGCTTAAGGTGGGTTCCGAACCACCAGAACCTCAGTAAAGGTACATTGAAAAATTTGTCGAGGTACCGGCTCAGGGATCGAACCCCGGACCTCTGAGGTGAAGTCCGAGTTATTATTATTATTATATAAACACCTGATCTTAAAAACATGATAATAATAAATTAGAATAATTAGGCATCATTTATAATGTTGTATTTGATATAATGATATTGTATGGTTGAAAAGAGTAATTAAAATCAATGTCAAGTTAAATAATTAATTTCAAACTGCAGTGGGACCTTAAACAATTAATGAATTTTACAACTTAAGAGTCGAAATACTTTGTTAAACATGAATTATTTTGTTAAAAACTAAGTTTTTTATCTGAAAATTCCAGTATTCCATACACTTTGCTTTAAAAATAAATTATGTTGTTGAAAACTAATTTTATAATCTGAAAATTCCATTTTCAGTCGAAAATATATCTTTTCAAGTATAATATCCTTCTAGGCAATTAGGTAAAAATCCATATATTCTATTAAATTGACAACAGGCGAATTTTCTACCAAATAAACTGATGCATTTTCAACTATTTTACGGAAAATTCCATAATGCTATCTAGTCAGGGTCAAAACAAACTAATATCTGCTATAACTTAGTCTAATTTCAATATTTTAATTGCGAGTTGCACATGGTTGGAATCGCAAAAAAACATAGATTCCGAATATAATTATTTTAATTTGCTGATTGCAAAACTATAACATTTGTATGTATGGCATTGTATGCCTCATTAGGACAAAGTGGCCCCTGCTCAGTCAGGGACATGAGGAGAAGTCGAGTAGGGAGGGCAAGACGAGCAGGTAGACCGCGATGAAATGGATACTGTCCTCTGGACAAATTGAACAATGGGCTGCGCGAAGAAAACCAAAATTGGTCGTTCTAGACCAGTGGTCGGCACGCTCTTGCCCTGGGCAGGGTAGCCTGCCCTGGCTGCCCTGTGACCTACTCTCAGGGCAGTACCTGCGAGCTTGGCCAGACCACCCCTTTCCTCAGGGGTCCTTTGTTAGAAAATGGGACAAAAATGTGAGATTAAGAAATTCGTAATTTTGCTATCAGTGACTTAAAAGTAATATATTTGGAATCTACGTATAGTTTCGATTCCAAAGACATATAATTTGTTTATAAAGGTTGACAGTTTGAGAAGTATTTAGTATTAAATTGACTGTCAATCTGATGTTTCTTGATTATAAACTCCTTCAAATTTTTAACTTTTGTAGGCAAGTAATATATCATTGGAATCGGAAAAATTCGTAGATGCTGATAATGCTATTTTCAAATCGCTAATTGAAAAATTAAAAGTTTTAAAATTTCCTTACTTTGACATTCCTGTGGACAAAAGACCCTTGCTGGAGTAAGCTAACTCGCACTAAGGTACATGAATAGACCGAAAAATAGTAGAAAAAATTAAGTCGAGTGGAGCCTGACCATACCTAAAAATTAAGCAAAAAGTTTGCCGACCACTGCTCTACCGCCCACAGTGACATATATGTAACGTTTGGAAGACTTGAGTTTTTTTTAAATATGATTTTGAGACGAACAGCAATTTTTAACGCAAGGATTTACATGAAAGTCAGGACGGTAATGAGCTAGAATTTTAGTTTTGTATACACTCCACCATAGGAATAATATGCCTAAATATCTCAAAATTCAGAAAAAAAGAAAGATTCAAGGGCGGTAGGGGGGTTAACGTTATAAAAAATACGTGAAGAAAACCATAAAACACATTTTTACTCCTCGCGGTGTAGGGGAATCAATTTCAACATCAGTGTATGCACTCCTCAGAGTGATACAATTTTGATTCATAACATTTTTTCATAGAGTGCCTATTTTTCGAGATATTTGAAACTTTCAAGTTAAAAAAATCACCCTTTATAAAAAAAAAGGAGGAAAGAAAATATCGCAAGACTTTCAGTGGATGATATTTCAGGAGCCTTAAATGAGCCTGGAATTATGCAAGAGAAACGAAAAGAAAATAATTTGTTGTGGTAAATTTGTTTAAACAATTTTTTGTTCAATCCAAATATCATATTCATGGAGCCCAGAATGAGCCTTAACATAGGATAGAAGAATAAATTTGCCTAATTCACTTTTACTAGAATTGTTTAAACAAAAATTATTTAAACAATTTGTTTAAATTTTTCATTATCATATTGCCAGCGCCCTAAGTGAGCCCTAAATTATTGTGGAAAGAAATCATTCCTAAGTCGTTGTTTTCTCTGTGTGGTCCTGCTAGGTTAACCTTAAGTTAGCATGACCACATGTTTTTTTCGAAAAATTGCGGAGCATTAAATTTGACAATAGGGCATTAAGTGAGGCCTACATGAGGCCTAAATTATACAGCAAAGAAATTTTGAAACATTAGTTTTTTACTATGTGTGTTTCTGCTAGGTTAATGGACCTAAAATTTGGAACTCCTCAACAACAGCTCCGATTTTGACAATTTTTTTTTTTAATTTTGTTGTTCTATATTATTTACAGTCAGAAACCTTTTTGAGGGGGCAAACAATTATTTATATAGTTTAAATAATATTTATGATTTTTACTTGAAAAATTCAGTTGTGTCCCCATTTTTTTCTGAAAATCTCTTTATATAATAATTTCAGAATAAAAAAAGTTCTTAAAATTAATTGTATATCAATAATATATATTTACATCGTAAAAATTTGCTGTGTGGGTTAAGAAATATGTACGTGTTTGACACACTATTGCGTTATACTTTGTTAAAAATTCATCTTTTAAGGTATAAAATTAATCATTTTGATAGAAAATTCCACTATTGGGTTAAAAGTTGAGGTCCTTTGTTAAAAATGTATTGTTTGGCGCTTAACTATTTTTTTAAACATTCGGTTTTTTTGTAAAAAAATTATTTTTTTTTTATTGATAATTATAGAATTTCATTTTTTGGTAAAATTTATTTTTCTTAAAAGCAAATGCAACTATTTGGCCGAAAATTTATCTTTTATATTAGGTGCGCAACTAAGTTCCCGTTGTTTGACATAGATCGCTCCAGCAGTATGTACTGGTCGATTTTGACATATTCAAAACATCATGAACCAAGCTGTATGGTAAACAAACCGTTTTGACACATAAGTGAATTTGTTTTAGCGTCATATACTTTTGGTTGTGTGAAAATGTATGATTTTGTGCCAAATAATCGTTATTTGCGGGAAGTGTTGATTTTCTTGTTTCATTCGAAGAAAACGGCAGCTGAATCGCACCGAGAGCTCTAAAAAGTTTAGGAGATGCTGCTCCAAGTAAAACAATGTGCCGTGATTGATTCCGACGCTTCAAAGACGGTGATTTCGATGTTGACGACCGTCCGGGTAAAGGAAGGCCTTTAACCTTCGAAGACGCTAAATTGTAGGCATTTCTCAATGAGGATCCGTGCCAAGTGCAAGAAGAGCTTGCTTCAGCATTAGGAATGACCCGCCAAGCCATTTTCAAGCTATTCCATGCGTTGGGAATGATTCAAAAACAAGGAACTTGGGTTCCTTATGGTTTGTGCCATAGGATCGCTGTTTTGTTTTTTCCTGTGAACAAGCAGCAAATAAGGAAGGGTTTCCTTCATCGCATCGTGACAGGTGATGAAAAATGGATTTATTATAGCAACCTAAAGAGATTATCTGGCACAAAATCAGACATTTGCGCATAACCAAAAGTATATGACGCCAAAATAAAATCACTAATGTGTCAATACGATTTGTGTACCATATGTCTAAGCTTGGTTCATGACGTTTTGAATATGACAAAATCGACCAGCACTTACTGTTCTAGCCATCTATTGACAAACAGCGGGAACTTAGTTGCGCACCTAATAGTTGAAAATCCAATAGACTGTTTAAAAATTTATATATATTTTTTTAAATTCGCCTTTTTCTCCAAAAAATTAATCTTCTCCGTTTAAAGTTAATGTTTTCGGTTATAAATTAAATTATTTAGTACAAAATTATTCTGCTTTGTGAATAAGAAAGTTTTGTAAATTTTTTTTTACTTTTTTTTTAATTAAAAAAAATTTTTAATCACATTTATATTTTCCATGTGTTTTTGGGCGGCCCATTCTGAATACTTTTGAATCCCTTATTATATTTTTTCATAAGGGATATAGTTATTACTAAAGCTCTGAAATAATTAATTATAAATAATTTTGATCTCTTCGAGATACTATCATGAAAAGAGACCATGAGAAAGTAATTTTGGAAATCGATAGTTTCAGAGTTGTTTGTGGATATTTAGGGAAAAGAAGGTAATAAGTCGATAGAGACAGTAAAAATAGATAAAATGTCCACGTGGCGTGGTAATGAAAAAGGTAATGTATTCGTTTAACTCGCATAATAAATAAGCGTGGCATTGTTATTATCCATTGCGATTAATCATCTACGATTAATCGTATCTCTGATACGCAGAATATTAATGAAAATTAAATTTGGTATTTTTTGCATGTGTGAGTAAAGCAGTAAATTATTTACATTTGATAAAATATTTTTTAAAAGCTGATAAATAAGTCTTCATAAAATTTTATTTATTTAAATTTAATTATATTTTCAGTAATGTCTGGTATAGAATATTAAACTTCTCACCATTAATTCTTTAAATACTAAATAAATAAATAAAGACATTTCTAATTGCGTTATGTATATTAATTTTATGTCACTGCACTATTATATAAAAAAAATGATAAGTAATTATTCGAAAAATTTTTACTGTATTTTGATTTAATTTTTAGCTATTTATGACTGCAATATGAATAAAAAATATAAATATCTGTTTTTTAAAAAGTTTTTGATGAATATCGTATAAAAAAATTTTTTAGAGTTAAATATCGTTACAATTGTTTAAACAATAGAAATACTTGTTTGCCCCCTCCAAAAGGTTTCTGATTTTAAATAATATAAAAAAAAATAAAAATCATCAAAATCAGAGCTGTTCTTGAGGACTTCTAACTAAAATGCTTCGTTGACGCTACCATTTGGGCAACTGTAATGCACAGTAACGTACGTTAGTTAAAGAAATTTGTATACTATTTATACTAAACATATTTATACCAAATTAAACCAGTAGGAGTCTAATTATCAACGAAACGCGCGGGTTTCTTTTTACTTTATATTATTTGAATTGATTCTTTAATAAAAAATTGTTAAGACACCAAGCACGAAATATGTATTATCATTCGAGAAGAAAGAAATTAGGTTTTGAAATATCATGATTCAGGGTGACCGCTTAACCGGCAAACTGGGAAATGACCAGGAATTATTTTAGACCGGAAGGTGATTGTGAATTTTTTCTTTGACCGGGAATTTTA
>NC_046661.1:66151167-66156826 GCF_010883055.1 Belonocnema kinseyi
TTTAAAATAAGTTTGATTTCAACTTTTTTTTAAATGCTAAGCGTAATTGTTAACTTTTTCAATCACGAAATCATTAAGTTTACAATGTGTAATTCTAAAATCTTTTACCATAACAATTTTCCGTTTTAGATTTTCATTTTTTAGGGTACATTTTCCATTTAAAGAATTTTAACATGCAGTTTTGAAGGCTTACTTAATAAAAGATTAAAAGCTTTTGCGATTGAAATTTGTTGACAAAAAACGTTTGAAGTTGATCAAATCTAAATATAAATTCATTAATGATTTTCAAAATTAAACTGTAGTTCGTGTATTCAAAACTGAACAATAATTGAATGATTTTATGGGGCGATTCTAAATCTATTCAAATTAAACAATTTACAGATTTTGACGTTAAAAATTGAACTACTTCAATTCAAAAGCCTTAGTAGTTAATCAAACGTAAACTTCCGACTGCAACTTTATACACATTCTGTGGTTTCCGTAGAAAATATACCATTTTTAACCTTTTCAATTTAAACATTTTTAATTGAGAAAAAAAGCAATTTCTTAAGTCAACAATGTTTTAGTGTTTATTTAAAATGGAATATTAAAAACTAAACAATTCGAAACTAAATTGTTCGATACATAAAGCCTTGAATCGTTAAAATTTCAGACAGCTAAACTCAAACTTAGAACGTCACAATGTTAATTTTATTGTTGTGTTTAAAAAAAAATTATTTATATGTGAAAAATTAGAAAAAAAAATTAATTTCGAAAAATTAATTTCAGCAGAATATTTAGGAATATTTCAAAACAATAGCAAATTTAGATAAATAAATTAATAAAAAGAGTGTCAGTAGAGTGAACGACGCCTGAAACAAAGACCTTGGCTATTAATGGACCCAAGTGGGGATCCTTACATAACGGCTTCGTGAGGTTCTTCGCTTGGGGTGATTGCTAGAGAGATTGATCAGCAACCTGGGTCGGAGCAGTGTTGCGGAACGAACGTGTTATTTACATAAATAGCACGAGAATTCTGGATCAATCTGAAAAATCTCTATCCCATCCACACACTACTCCTTTCCCCTGCCGAGTGAGTCACGCCTACCCCGAAAGGGAAATGGCTTAATGGTGTAATAATAATAATAATAATAACAATTGAATAGTTATGAATTTGAAAAAATAGGAATAAGTTTAAGAGATATTTAGAAGTTTTGAATAAGTTCAAAAATAAGTTGAAACTTTAAAGGATGTCAAAAAAATTTTTAACAAAATGTAGATTTTTTAAGATTTCAAACAAAAAATTTAGAAGCTTTTCAAGCATTATGAAAGGTTTCAAAATATAAAAAAAAAAATTATTTAGACTCCTTACAATAATTGACCACAATTTTTTATCCTGAAAAATTATTTTTCAAGAGAATATTTAAAAAGATTTTTAGAAATTTCCAAAGCTGTAAAAATAATAATGTAAAGATTCCAAAATATTTAAAAGAAAATGTAGATTTTTAAAGATTTTATTACAAAATTTGGTAGGTTTTTGGGTATTTGAAAAGATTTCGAGATCATGAATCTTTTTTGGGGGTACCTGGAAATACTTAAAGTGATTTTTTAGTAAGAAAATATACTTTTATACAATGTTTTAAAAGATTTAAAATAAAAAAAGTTCTACCTATAAATAACAATTGAACAATTATTCATTTGCAACTACTCAAAATTGAAATAATTTTACTTCTAATTTAAAGTGCTCGATAAAAAATTTTAATCTTTCATTTTTTAATGTTTTTAACTTCAAATTGTTTTTACTCGTTATAACGATTTTCTCATACAAATAATTTTTTAAGAACAAGAAAAAATCTGCCTCAGCCCCTTCAGAGTGGAGGGTAATTATTGTGCCCCCCCCCCCCCGCCCTTCTCTGGATCTGCGCCCGGCCAGGAGATTCACGTTTTTTCATAAAACCGGAAAGAAAACAGTGGTAATTTTGGTAATTTGTGCCTAAATGTAAGAAAGGGTCAAAACTTCAGGAAAATTATTTATATCTATTCCCAAAGGCGAATAACGAAAAAAAATGGTGCAAAATTGTTCGGCGTGACGCGATGTTGGAAAGGGGTAACGGGTTTGATCAAAATTATTTCTGTGACCAGTCACAGGGCTGCTTTCCCGCCCCCATGGGAAGGGGTTTGACAAGCATTATTTGTGTTACTAGTCACAAGAGTTCCTTCCAGCCCCCCTCCCTCCACGAGATGTCGAAAAGGGGTAAGGGTTCGACCAACATTGTTTCTGTGACCAGTCACAGGGGTGTTTTCTCGCCAACCTCCACGAGACGTTGAAAAGGGGTAGGGGTTTTTACCAAAATTATTTCTGTGAAGTCACTGGGGTGCCTTCCAGCCCCCACCCCCTCCACAAGATGTCGAAAGGGGTAGCGGTATGACCAACATTATTTCTATGAATAGACACAGGGGTGCTTTCCCGCCTCCACGAGATGTTGGAAAGGGTTAAGGGTTTGACCAAAATTATTTCTGTGAACAGTCACAGGGGTGCTTTCCCGGCCCCCAAGTGACGTTGGAATGGGGTATGGTTTTGACCAACATTATTTCTGTGACCGGTATATTTAAATGAGCTACCTGGGCCTTTAAATATACCTACCTGAGTGCCTGCAGAGAATTTCTCAGAGCTTCTCAGAGCCTTGAGTATCTTTAGCATATACTCTGAGATTTCTATCGGTAGGGTATTGTGTAAAAAGACCTGAGTAGGCTGTAAGTATTGCCAATTTTGTATTATTGCCATTATCAAAAAACATCGATGTACAATATTCTAATACTCACATTGTTTGTTGTAGAGGAATTAGCGATAGTGGAGAGAAAATCATTGCTGACTCTAGAGCTCTGTGATGCTCCACTATCGCTGGATACACTAGAGCTGTCGTACAAGACATCGGACACGTCCAGCTTCATGGTAGTCTTGTAGTGACTTCTGGAAGTTACGGATAGATGATAGGCTTTATGCTTTAATTCGATGCAATTACACCTTATACCTGTCGGTCGACAAACCACGACGGACGTTTCACGGATTAACTAAACGACACAAATGGGGGCAATCGAACGCGACAACCAGAATCCCGCACACCCGATTGCAAGTAATTCTTAACTGATCACACTAGGATCAGGTGAGTATTTAAGAGCCGATCACCTATATGTCAACGGTACTATATTCGAAAGTTCCCGAATAGATGATGTTTAAAGATACAGTTCACAGAACCCGAATGCTCTTCTCTTAACAAAGTTACAAACTGTGAAGTTCTGACTGTTGATCGCGTCTGAATAGCGCATGATGAGTCACACTCCAACTCTGTACATGATCCAACACATATATGATCCAGCAACATAGATGATCCAACAATCCGAGAGGCAGCCCTGTGCATTTCTCCATATTTCAGATCTTAACTTGACCCCACAACTTGAGTTCTAAGAGTTTATGTGACCGAGAATATGTCCGGGAGCACGGGAATATGACCAAGAATTTCTTTGACGAATGTGCTCTTTGGGAATATATGAAAATTTAAACATATGTGTTCGAAACTTTTAAAAAGCGAATCTTGTAGTTTGTACAATTATTTTTAGTTATATGCGACTGAGTTATAGCATTTGAAATGCAAAAATATTCTTGACTATATAGTTCCTATCTTTGAAAGAGATTATGTACTTTGTACAAATATATTCTACTTATTTCTTCTATGTACTTGAGTTATGAAACTTAAACAGTGATAATATTCTTAAAAATGTAAGATTAAGCTTTAGAATTTCAAAGATTTCTTATAAACATAAGACTGTTCTACATGTTAAGACTACAGTTTCTTATCTCTAAAAAATAATTGTTCTTCGGACAATTAGCATACATATGAGGTCATTATTTCTTTGTATGATCCAGTTGTAAAGCTTCAAGTTCAAAAATAACTTGTTCGCAAATGTTTCAAAATCTTTAGATTAGAACATAAGACTATTTTAACTTGTTATAAAATAAACTATTTAAAAAAACAATATAACCGATTATTCCAAAACATAACATTGTAATATTAGCGTATTGAATATAAATTTAAATATTACTTAAATACTTAAAAAGCCATTACTTAATATTCTGTACAAGTAAAATGCAAATATAATAAAAAAATTCATTCATATATATTTGAAGGCCTAATAATACTTATCCAATATTTTTATATTACTTAATTTTTATTTTTCAATTTAATATGTCGTCTATAAAGCCGAGAACGTGACCGGATTTTAAATGTCCGAGAAATTTAGAACTCTACCCACAACTGTCCTAAGTTGATTAGTTCCTCATATCTCCAACGCTGCGCTAGTTATCCCATCACTCCCTGTTTTTGCATAGAAAGCAATAGAACTAGATCACTTTTAAAAATTTCTGTAGTAAAAAAAATGTTATTTTTATGCAACACATTATGGAAATGAAAACAATTTAATTCATTTAACATTTCAAAACAGTTTTCCAATCATTATCTATGAATACTAAAGAGAAAATATCAATTATAAGGTCGTATAATAATCCTGGCAAAGTGGAATATATCTTAGGGTGGCGTCCCATGAGTCCGGAATGCGCTGTGATAAATCACTAGCTAGAGTCAACTATTTTCTAGAAAGTGTATAGTTTGTGTATTGACCCTAATCTTTTTCTGATGGCGTCATTCCGCGGTCCGCGTGTTCATTGCTTTTTTTTGTTTGCGTTTGTTCCAAGTGTCACCTAACCTTTTTAGTGAACTTGTATTATATTATTTTTTACCAATAAAAAGTTATAATTTGATTCGCCAAAGTCCCGCGAAATTTGACAGGAACAGTCATTTTACACGCCTGGACACAAAACATGTATTAAAATAAAAATGTCTGCTAGACATTTTAATCTGAAAGGTTTTCTAAAAAAGGTTTGCACAGTGACTGCCTTATGACTCAAAACGAGATTCATTTATAAAATTAGTGTACAAAAAGATATTTGTGGATGATGGAGAAAAACGCATTACCTTTGCGTGAAATTGTTTTGCCATTGTCCCATGTTTGCGTTTCACCGCAAATGACGTCAGCTGCGTACTTTTATGGCCAATGTGGGAGTGTCTTTCGGCGGATCTTATGGAAGATACATCTCCCTATTTGTTCCTGAATTGCGTTCATGATGTCAACGTAGAGGGATCCCTCTACCGTGGTACTATATTAGACAGGAATATGCAACCGCCATTCTGGTTCCTGGACAGTTCGCGGGAAACAGTGCGAGAAGCATGTCGTATAGTTTAATTAAAATTAAGTTTAGAATATAAGAAAAATGGCCTGCTGCAGTGCTTCGTTTTGTAAAAATAGAAGCGAGGATTGATTTAAACTTTACCGTTTTCTACTAGGGCGAAGAGAATGACTGTCATTGTGGATTATAAATTGTAGACGCGACAAATGGACACCGAATTTAAATTCAAGATTACACGAAGTTATTATTAATATTTATGACAATAGCAATATAATTCAAATATAGGGGGTCTGAAGATTACGTTTACATGTAATTAAATTGCCTATGAGCATTTTTTTGAGATATTAAAGGGAAATGAGATCCAGAAGAAAGTAAGGTTAGGAACCCGTTTTCCTACAGAACGACGCACATTAACCCACGCAAATAAAAAATACGTAT
>NC_046661.1:66156926-66161738 GCF_010883055.1 Belonocnema kinseyi
TTATTTGTTAATATTTATTTTAAAAATCATATGATTATAATTTTAGAGCACGCCTATTTATAAAATGAGTAAAATTTCGTTTGCAATCATAATTTTTGCAAGAGCTACTTTTTGGCAAATCTGAGGGGTAAAAAATCATACAGTCGAATTTAAATATTTCGTATATTTTATCACGTAATTTTATTTATAATTTATATTTGATAGCAATGCTTCAGTATAATTCAAAAATAAATAATCTATATCATGTGAGTGTATTTATATAATTCGATATCAATTTAGCGATTTTGAATTTGGCGCGGAACCAGAATGGCAACAGGCATATTCCCATCTAATATAGTATAGTACCTTACCTCTACGATATCATCTGCGTTGAAACACATGCATCGGACAATGACAAAAATATTTTACACACTGGCAATGAGTAAAACGGAAGTGACGGAAGGATAGCTGGTTTGAAAGTGCAAAACAAATGCAAAAGCTGAAGTATTTTCCAATGTCAAGGTGTTCGAAGTATTTTTTATCAATCCATACATTTTCCTTACTGCCTTTCAGAAATATATTCATATACTTAAGATGAAATGAGCAACTTATAACCTTAAAGATCATAGAAAGGAAAGAAAATGTATCGTTATAAACAAAAATGATTGAAAGTAACGAAATTTTCACTCCAAATCAGCCCCATACATCGCCCCCACTTTTTTGTTTTCTTACCATCCGGAGGGGAATTGTCGGTCAAACTAATCCAACAGATGGCGCCACCAACAGTAGGTCTGTCTTTTTAATTGAATTGCATTAGGAAATAGCAAAAATAATTAAAAACTTGATGCTGTTTGCAAATAAACAAAAAAAATATATATAATAATTTGGTAAAAAGTTATTGACAAGACTGATAAATGAGAAAATGGATATAATATTATTATTTTCGGTAAAAAATAGGTTTGGCTAAAAATGCTTCGCATTAATGTAGGGCTGACAAAAATACTTTAAAAATTTATAATAACCACTGTGATAAGCAATTTTTGTGGCAAAATATTAGAATTTGAGATTTTTCAAATTATAATTTCCTTCAATGGCCAGAACGATTTCAAGTAATCATTAAAATAATAAATATTTAATAATATTTGATAAAATATAACAATTTAAATTTTTGTAAACAAATTAGTTATAAATAAATAATTCTTGTGACAAAATATTCAAAGGTAAGGTTTTATCGAAATTCTTATTTTCCTTAGTTGCTACAATGGTTCCGGATATTCCTAAAAAAAAATGTATCTTTGATAACGTTCAGTAGAATGTAACAACTTACATGTTTAAAATCAATTTACATAAGAAATTTCTAAATGTTGGTAGTTTCACTTGGAAAAAGTTGGGGTTTCAATCTTAATAGATTGAAAATGAATCATAACACTGCAAGCTAAGATTCACTCAATATAAAATCTTTTGACAATAACCCACTGACTTGGCCATCAAAGAAAATTTAAATTTGATAAAACCTTAAGTTTAAATATTTTGTCACAAGAATTGTTAATAACAATGGTTATTGTTAACTTTTCTAATATGTTGGTGACTAGCAGTCATTCGTCCAATAACTTAAAACATTTCCAGTGCAATTTCCAGTGGAATTAATATTTTTCATATGCTTCATTTATAGCTGCTTTGTTGGTTTATGGAAAATTTCATTGGTTGAGAACCTACATACGAATTCGATGTATCAAATTAATTCATCAGTTTATTCAAATTCGACCTCCGTGAAGAGGCACCCTTTGAGATACAAATTTTAGTAAAAATGTCATTTTAGTGCCCGCGTTGACAATAGTGGATATAGTGTCATATTTTATTCCACCTCACAGTTTTTAAACTTCTGAATGAGGTTTTAATTTACATTATCAAATTCCACTGCTGATTTAAAATGCGATGGGAGTTTTTATTGAGATTTTTAAGTTAGGAGCAGTCTCTGGCTAGAGCAGTCTGTTCGCAAATTTAAAAAACTAATGTGATATCATTAAAAAGTTGTAACATTGCATTTTGCTTTTCCACTTTTATGTAAATAAGTGGTATTTTTGCAAAAATCTATTTAAAAAAATTTGTTTTTCTATGACAAATTTTTATGTCTTGTCATATATATATATATATATATATATATATTTGTATAGATTTTTGTAATAATAATACTTATTTATATTAAAGTGGAAAAGAAGAATGAAATTTTACAACTTTTTAATTATATCACTTCAGTTTTCCTATTTTCCAAGCAGATCGCTCTCGCCGGAGACTGATCGTACATTCAAAATCTGAATAAACTGCCACGAAATTTTACATCAGCAATGGCATGTGATAATGCTAATTGAAACCAGTATCTCTAAGTACTTAAAGCTATTGCTCTTGGTGGTTCGGCACCCACCTGAAACTGTAGGACCCCCTTACACCTCTAAGAAAGTGTGTGTGTGTGGGGGGGGGGGTATAAAGTAATAGAGAAGAAGGTACAAGAAAAATGTAAACCCTTAGGGGAAAAATTAGAAGCTTCTATTCCAATATGTGTTTATACACTAACCTCACTCAGAAGCATAAAAGTACTTTTGAACTGCTTGCACTTCACTTTTACCACAAAACAAGCTTCATAAAATTAATGACCTTCCAAACTTTGATATGCTTTTACTTGCTTTGCAGTGAAAAAACGGTGAAATTGCATAAAACATGACACTAAATCCACTATTGTCACCATAGGCACTGAACTGATATTTTCACTAACATTTATATCTCTAAAGAGCATACGGATCAACGTTTTCCATTTTTTTTTTCTTCAGATGTTGGATATATAGGGTTTTGATATCTCCCGACAATTTTCCCAAATATTCACTCTGCATTTCGAAAGAACAAAAAGAATGTTAAAGAACAACGGCAATACATGCAAAATTATAGGGGCATAGGGGTGCTGTTATTCCCTCGATGGCCGCTCGGAGCGCGTGACGTCACAAGTGACAATACTCTATATAGGAATCGCTACTGCGCATGCCAGAGATATCCGCGTTCTGACCAACCCTATGATCCAGCAAAGCATGGTCCCGCCTAGAGTTCTAAAGAGTTTATGTGGCCGAGAATATGTCCGGGAGCACGGGAATATGACCGACAATTTCTTTGATGAATATGCTTTTCGGGAATTTATGAGAATTTAAAAATATTTGTTCGTAACTTTTGAAAAGCGAATCTTGTATTTTGCACAATAATTTTTAGTTATTCTATGCGACTGTGTAATAGAATTTGGAATGCAAAAATATTCCTGAATATTTGATGCTGAGTTTTAGGAATTTTATGGTTTAAAAAGGGTTATTATAAACATAAGATCTACATGTAAGACCTATATTAGTATTTAGAAGTGGTATTCGGAACGCAAAAATATTCTTGAATATTTGATACTGAGTTTGAAGATTGTTACAGTATTATAAATTTCATCATAAAAAAGGCTGTTCTACGTATTGAGACTATATAATTGCTATCTTGAAAAGGGATTTTTTACTTTGTACAAATATATTCTAATCATTTCTTCTATGTACTTGAGTTAGGAAACTTAAATCGTGATAATATTTTTAAAAATATAAGATTAAGCTTTAGAATTTTAAAGATTTCTTATAAACATAGAACTGTTCTGTACATTTTCAGACTACAGTTTCTATCTCCAAAAAATTATTATTCTTCGGACAATTAGTATACATTTGAGGTAATTATTTCTTTGTATGATCCAATTGAAAAGCTTCAAGTTCAAAAGTAACATGTTCATAAATGTTTTTAAATCTTTAGATTAGAACATAACACTATTTATACCACTCTAACATCAAAATCTTAACCTTGACATGATTTTTTCGCCTTTCGTGGTATAAAATATTGTTTGATATTTGCGTGAGAGGTGATTTTTAGCGAATGAGACTTTTCTCACTCGCTTCGCTCGTGCCAAAAACATTTCCTTCGCTCAATAATCACCTCTCACACACGTATCGAAAATTACTATTTAACTTGTTATAAAATAAATTACTTAAAAAAACAATATAAATGATTTTTTAATACATAGAATTGTAATATTAGCATATTAAATATAAATTTAAAAATTACCTAAATACTTAAAGAGCCACTTCTTAATATTCTGTACAAGTGAAATACAAATATATTTAAATAATTCATGCATATATATTTAAAGGCCTAATAATACTTATCTAACATTTTTGCATTACTTAATTTTAATTTTTTAATTTAATGTCGGCTATAAAGAAATTTTTATATTGAATTTCGATAAAACCTGACTTTATTCGTAGTTTTATTTTTATGAAACTTTCATTATTGCAATTCATAGTTTTTGGAAATAAATTTACAATATTATAAGGTTTAAAGATAAAGAAAATATTGATGAAGGTAAAATTCTCTGTAAATTCTCAAGTTGTTTTAAAATGATGGTCACAGTCACGAGAACGTGACCGGATTTCAAATGTCCGAGAAATTTATAACTTTAGTACCGTCAGGCGCAAGTAAAAAAACGTCAATCAATGAGGCGGCGTCTTAGGATTAAAGATTATTCAAGTTACTGCGAAGGAGTTGATCTTTATTAATATAAATCAGAAATAATGTATGTATTATTTATAATAATATCCAGAAACTTTGTACGAAACGTAAAAGTGAACACATTCGTTCTTATTAAATAGTATAGTAAAATTGAATAAAATAAATTATTCAATAAATTATTAAATGAATTTAATATATTAATATAATTTGAAAAAACTATATAATTTTAATATAGTAGGGTTACTAGCTGCAGTAGGAATTATA
>NC_046661.1:66161838-66175463 GCF_010883055.1 Belonocnema kinseyi
GAAGCGAACCATGTTCCTTATCGAATTTTCGGCACCAGCTGACAAAAACATCATAGCCAAGGAGAATGAAAAGAAAGAGAGGTATCGAGACCTTATAAGGGAATTACAACGATTGTACCCGGAATATTCTGTTAAACTGATCGTCCTTATCATCGGCGCTCTTGGAGGTACCAAGCTCTCACTTGCTAATGGCCTAAAAAGCATCCCTGCGTGTCAACAATATGCTAGAATACTTGCGGGAAAAATGCAGAAGGCGGTTGTCCTTGGGTCGCTCCGTGTTCTTAGGGTGCACGAGGCTTTTGCTGGATCGTCGCATTGATTACTTTACAGACTGTAACCACCTATCTCACGGTTGTGAGACGTGGTTGTGGCTGAAATTGTACCGTGATTTCGCTGGAAGCGGGTGCAATTTTTCAGATTAGCACCCGCTCTCTGCGAAATCCTGCGGTTGTCCTTATGACAAATTTTTAATTATATATATTTAGGGTGTATGCAAAAATAATGCAACTTTTTTCTATTTTTCAAATTGTATTCTAATACAAAGAAACGCTTACACTATTAATTATCAAAATATTCTTCATTATTGTACAAGACCTTTTACCAACGGTTCGGTAATGCATGGATTCCTTCACGAAAGAATTATTGGCTGTTCAATGCTAAGAAATTGTCAATCCACTTTTGCACTTCTTCAAATGTTCGAAAACGTACACCTAGAAGGGCGTTATTCATCGATCTAAAAATATGATAGTCAGATGGCGCGAAGTCTGGAGAGTATGCCAGATGTCACAGAAATTCCCAATCAAGAGACATTAACGTTTCACAGACAGCTTTTGCTATGTGTGGTCTGGCATTATCGTGTAACAATGTTACTGGACGCTGTCCCTGGCCAGTAAACGGGTGATTTTTGTTTAATACTTCGTTCAAATGGTTTAATTGTTGACAATATACCTCCGCCGTGACTTTTTTCTTCGATTTCAATACCTCATAATACAATATTCCTTTCCAGTCCCACCATACGCAAAGCATTACTTTTATCTGCATGAATTTTTTGTTTAGGAACTGATATGGGAGGTTGCCCAGGATCAGCATAAGAGTTTTTACGCTTAGAATTATCAAAATAAATCTACTTTTCATCTCCCGTTATAATTTTCTCCACAAATTATTTTATATTATCTCAAAAGATCAAAGAATGACAAGCATCTATTCGCTCGTTTTGGTTTGCTTCACTTAGTTCCGGCGGAAGCCACCGTCCTGCCTTCGCAATTTCCCAACGCTTTTAAATGTCTGTAAATCGTATCCTGATCCACTTCAAGCACTTCTACCAGTTCTTCCTTAGTCCGGCATGGGTTTTCGTTAAGCAACACTTGCAAATCGTCGTCTAGACATTTTTCTGGGCGACCTTTGCGTGAAAAGCTACCCTAAGTTAACGATTTGAAGGTATCTTTTGCTTTTTTTCATTTTTGGAATTCATAAAGAAGCCAATAGCGAAAATTTTCCTTACTTAGAGACATTTTTAACCTTATTCTTTTTCACGTTTTACATAGCTTAATGATTAACTATTTCTCAATTCTTATTATTCAAAGATGGAGCCACCACAGCATTAAAGGACGCGGGAAAATTCAAAGTGTAAATGCTATCTTCCACTCGAAGAAATAAAATGACATTACTTTTGCATAAAGCCAATTCATATACGTATATCTATTGTATCTATATATGATAATAAAGATCCATAATTTAGTGCACCTTTCAATGGATAACACTATTTTGGAGCTACAGCAATATCTGAATCGACTTTCCTTCTTGTCTCAGATTTTTTTATTATTGTGAAAAGTAATCATACCAACAAGAAGTTGATACAAATGGTTACAATAGCTTAAAAATAAATTTTTTAATCACGAAACTTCTTTCCATATAGTATGCGGACCATAATTTTCGCAATTTCAATTCACAGTTCGTATATATCCGTATTCGTGGTAATATAAAGCATTTTCTTTTTGCCGAATATGCAGAATACGTCAAGTGTTACCACATAAAATTATTGGTTTTTATATGGGTTGAAACTTGACTAAATCATAGTGTTAGTGCACCTATGTCAATTCGCCGAAGCGGTAGATACATTTATCAACCTTTTGTCAATATACAGGGGTAAGTTTGTACTTTTTTCAGGTGATTTTTCACATCCACGTTAGTTTAACTTTTGTTTGGATTATCTGACTGGACTTTTATTATCGTGTTTTCTAAAGCTCTTTTCATATACGATAATATTCTCACAACTATTGGCTTTGCAACAATGAATTTTGATTTTTTTAAAATTAAAATTAAAATGGAATTTTTGAAGAAAAAAACCACAGGTAAAACCATTTTTTTATCCCTTTTATGCTAGTTTTAAAGTGCATAAAAAGATCTTTCGAAAACATTATAACAGAAGCCCAATCGGGTAATCCTAAAAGAATTGACACTAACTTCAAGGTGAAAAAACACCCGAAAAAGTGAAAACGTGAGGCTCCTGTATATTCACAACCGACTAATATGCGTACCTCCTGGCTGGGTGAATTAATATAAGTCCACTAAGATTATAATTTAGTCAAGTTTCAACCCGATAAAAAGCAATTATTTTATGTGAGAACACTTGACATATTCTGCCCCATTTATGATTTCTGAAGAAGGAATAATTTTATTTACATTAATGATTGGTTTCAAAATCAAAAATAATTAACGTAATTCTTTTTTAATCGTATTCATTGTATAGCACATCAGGTCAGTTATCGTCGACTCGTAATGACGCAATGATTATTTTGTATTAATATCATTGAAGGTAAATTATGAAAGTTATACTTCACAGAACAGATCTTTTACAAAAATAACAGAGCGTAAAGTGTTAAACATCATATAGTTTACGAATTTTCATTGACATATTGTAAAACAAGAGAAGTATAAGAAATTGTAATACTTTACCCACATAATTATATAGACTGTAAACACAACTTAGCCCATAATCTGAAATGTTGAAATAACAATTCGCAATTGAAAGCAATAGGAACACTGCCTTGTAGATTGACTTTAATTAACTTAAATTGCAACCACTTTCATATTTAACAAATAAATATAGTATTAACCAAAAATATCATAGAAGTAAGAAAATCTTCATAAACATTCAAATCGATGACTTTCTTCATTATGAGAAGCTCGAAAAATTGTTTTATTTTTTGGAGAATACTTTCAGATATACTTTCAGATATACTACTCAGAATACTTTGCAAAACACGTATTAATTTCCTTTCCTTTTAATCATAATAATTGCAAGAAATATCATTGCCAAAAGGTTCCCCTTCCGTTCGCGCCAATGCAGCGAGTATAATAAGGGGTGTCGGGTCACTCCAAGTCGAACGTATTTGAGCATCGAATTGGCGGGACCATGCTTTGTTGATTCATGGACCAGCCCTATCCGACCGACCCGAATTTTGCACACGAAGTTTGATGCCAGCCGTGAACTAATCCGCTGGTGGCACTGCTGCGTTACTTGCTGCCAAATGCATTTGTTATGAGAGAAAAATAATCAAATAATTGATAAAAGAATATTTTATGGGCAACAAAGTGTCTGAAATTTTTTATAACATATTCGCAGACATATAAACATTATTTCAAATATGCAAAATATATTAAGACTTTCAAAGATATGAAAAAAGAATGCGTACACCAGTATACGTGTTCCAACAGACGTTTGGAATTAGTGTTTAAGATCATCAATTAAAAAAATTGATCTGTAATATGAAATCCATTTTTTAGAAATATAAGCCCAGTGGGCACACTTGGCTTAAATCCATTCTAAAGAAGTCTTTTTGTGGATGTCTTTAGGCTTTTCAAAAAGACGTCATGAGGTCGTAATAAAGATGTTATAATCTAGTCCTATAGAGTATATCTTAAAGATGTAATCAGTACGGCTTAAGGATGTCTTTAAAAGGTCCTATGTCTGGCATTTCGTCGTCTTAAGGATGTCTTGAAAGGATATCCAGGGGACAATGTCGTAAGGATGTCCCTAGGACATCTTTGAAGCGTCTTGTATAAGATTATCATTATTCGAAATCATCCCAAATTCAAAGTATTTCCATATTTTTCTTTCATAAGACTTAAATGCTTAAATGCTCTGATATATTACAAAAAACTGATTGAGACTTAATTTTTAAGATTTATTTTTTAAAGTTCAACTTAGAAATATTTCGGCTATGAGATTTCTCTAAGTTTTCTTGTGAAAATGGGAACAAAACCAAAAACATCCTCTGGAGTAAGCCCGAAACTGTTCTAAAAGTGTAAAAACCGTTTTATCATAAATTTTTAAGTTACACGGAGATATCATGAAGTCATCATAAAGACACCATGAATACATCCTATGTGATTTCCGTTCAAAGTTTAAGTTCAATGCGCATAGGAGTTCCACTAGGTCAAGTGTGAAATATAAAATACCACAACCCTAAAATCGGTAAAGTGGTCTTTTTTAGGACAATGATAAGTCCCTTACTAGGATTACTTGAAAAATTATAATATAAAGGATATATTAAGATTTGAATTAGGAAATTCTGCTAAATTAAAAGAATCAAGTTTCTTTAATGAAGTACTTTTGAGGACTGCCCTACCGATAGAAATCTCAGAGTATATGGTAAAGATTCTCAAGGCTCTGAGAAGCTCTGAGAAATTCTCCGCAGGCACTCAGGTAGATACACTTAAAGGTCCAGGTACCTCGTTTAAATGTTTTAAAGGCTTTAAAATGTCCTTTCCGAAATTGAAATAAAAATACGATCATAAATAACAAGCAGAGAGGCTGAAATTGAAATAAGAATTCGATCATAAATAACAAGCAGAGAGGCTATATCAATAAAGTAGTCGACACTCAAGTGTCCTTTGTTAAGCCTTCGAATTAAAGTTTAGAAATAGATTTTTTTAAATTTCATAGTTAACAGCCTAAAACATAATAATTTAGAATCTAAGAGATTCGACTATTTCAGATATCTAACTTTTTTCTAAATGTTTAAAATTGGAATTAATACAACGTTTCTCGTAAATGGAATATTTAGCCCGGTACTTGACGAATACAAAGAGAACATAATATTACCGCCGCATCACTCTTAAAAGGATCATTAAAAGGACCTTGAAAAGGACCTAAATCTCTCAAACTCAGACTATCTCAGAGACTGAATCATTCAAATCAAACCTTAAAATAGTCTCAAACCGGCCAGGCTTTTTCCACTGAGAATACTCTTGAGATTATTATAGGCGCAGAACACGCGCACGCCGCACAGTGGTTTAGATGGTACAAAAAGGTGATCGAAACTTGAAATGTTATTCGATTTCCATGGAATTTATTTTGTAAATACTTTACGTGGTCCCTGATTCCAAATTTGTTGTGAAAATTTTCTAATTCAAAATGGCGGACCCAAATGGCTGCTTACGCATTCTGGACAAGAATACAATTTTATTAAATCCAGTTGAGAAACAGTGTTCACTCTCTACATTTGAATCAGTTAAGATGTTTACTATAATTACAATTAGTGGCTCAATTCTAGCTATGAATCAGTAGTTTTTACTGATAAATTAGTCATTGTTACTGATAAATTGGTAAAAAAAACTGCTTTGTAGTTAGAATTGAGCCACTGATTAAAATTAGTAAAAAATTTCAACTAATTTGAATTTATAAAGTAGTTTTTTTTTAATTTTATATAAGCCTAATTTAAAAGAACCCTACGAATGTCTGAAATTTAATTTATAATAGTATTTCAAGTTCCTGATTTTAAACATAAAATTCAGATGTTATTTGCTGTGTAAAATTAAGGGAAATGATAATTGAGAAAATAATAATTATGTAAGCAAACAAATAATGTACACAAATTTATTGAAATTCGCTCCTGGAATATATCCAAAAAGAATTTAGAATTATTTTGATAAAACCTAGTCCTTTATTGTAGTAAAATTGCTGAATTATCTAGTAAACGTTTTAATAAAAATAAGCATAGGATATTGAATATCTGTATCGCTCAATACTAAAAACTGTGTAAATTAAAATCCCTATTTCGTCAAACTGCTACGAGTCCCAATTGAGAAGTTGCAAGTTGGCGCAAAAATCTTTGATTGAAATGAATGCATCAGATCTTTCACTACAAGGTAAAATTTCCACTTTTTGTACGCAAGGTGTTGCATTTCAGTTTTTTCAATCGAAAGCTGATTAAATAAGAAATAATTTTACACGTTGAATATAATTTTTAAAAATTAATAAAATTTATGAATATGAAATTCTTAATACTTGAATCACTTACACAAAAGAATACCCTATATTTCAATATAATCTTTTTAAAAATGTTTTTTGTTTGTCTCGATACAGCACCTTCTAAAGTTAAGGTGTAATAATTAATAGTATTAAAAAATTGTACTATCCCATTTTTATGTTGAATCTTTATCCTGTACATTGTATTAGTTAAAGCACCAATTATTTAATAGAAAATTAATGTTGAGAGCGAGTTCTTAAATTGTTTTACTTTGAAGCCTCAAAAAAGACGTAAAATAATCATATATTTTCATGATTTTTGTACTTTCATAAACTTCAAACACTTTTTAATAGATTGACATCAATTCTACATAAAAAAAAACCAAATTCATTTTTTAGTATTGATCACCTTTTCGTACCATCTGAATCACTGTGCGCCGATTCTTCGAACTGGAGGTGCTAAGAATCTGCAAGAATTGAAGATTCCCCTTCGCCCCCTTCTTTAAAAATCTTGGAATCTTTTTATGTATTCTCTTCAAATGAAGTTTAGAAATAAGAAAAATGTTACATTTTTTAGGAAACTTAAGAAAACTTTTTTATAATATTCAAATCTTTCAAAATTCTTAAAAATCTTTTTCTTTCGAAATATTAAAAAATCTATATTTCGCTCAACATTTGTCGGCATCTCAGCAACTAACAAACTGAAAACATCCACTAAAATCATATTTATACAAAAAATTTGAAAGGATTTCTTGTTTTTTAAAATAAATTGTTAGAGAAAATTTTAAAAGATTTATAAAAATACTGAGAAAGAATCCATAATATCATCAGCAATTTTTAAATTTTTTAGGACGTAAAAATTGTAAGAAAAATTTGAGCGTTGAAGTGATTAAAAATATTTTGGAAGTTTAAAGATTTCCCAATATTTATAAAATATTTATAAAACAACGAATTTTCAAGAAATAGTTAAAAATTCTATAAAAAAGTATCTTTCAATTAAAAAAAAACCTGTCATTATTTTCAAGATTACATGATTTTTGCACTTTTTCCACGACATTTAAAAAATGCAATGACCCTGCCAAGTCTTCCAGGTTTCGTGTAAAAGAAATAATTAACTTACGTTATGTCCCATTTGTGTTCTAAATCAACATTCATACCTTTCGTAACACAAAAGTTATAATTAGCCTTTCGACTGAATTGTACTTTAATCAATTTTTCCAATTTCACTACACAAAAAAAACTTTAAACAAATTATTGAAAAAAAAATCGGTTTTGAAAGATTTTAAATTACATGCTTAGAGACTTTTTTTAAACTTTGAACGGTTTCAAGAAAATGAAACAATCTTCTTAAGATTAATAAGAAAATTTGAAAATATTTTTTTTATATTAATTTTTTGATAAAATTTTTTAAAAACATTTCTATAAAATCTGCGAAAAAAGCGGAATATTAAAGAAAAGTTTTATGATTTTTTTTTTATATTTGTTTAAATTTTAAGAAAAATTCGCTTCCGTTTCAGACATTTAGAAATTTTAGAAGATTCACACAAAAAATGAATTTTATACTAAGATTAATTTTCAAGCATGAAAAAGAGAAATTAAATAGCTCAATTTTCAACCTAAAAACAACGGATTTAAAAAAGTTTAATTTTCAATAAGAAGAAGAATTTTTAAACTAGAAAATAAATTTTCGGATAAAACAAAACAAACTTGAAAACAAAAATTTCCAAATTGTCAAACAAATAGATGAATTTGTAACTAAAAAAGATCAATTTTGAACAATAATTAAAATAGTTAAATTTTCAATTCAAAATCAACAAATTTCCAAAAAGAATTCAAATTTTAATGAAAAAGATGATTTTTTAACCGAGAAGATAAATTTTCTACCAACAAAAACAGTGAATTCAAAGAATATATAGTAATCTTTAAACACCAAAAAAAAAGTATTAATTTTTAATCAAAATGTTTGATATTTCCCACCATTTATTATTTTTTTTTATCGTTATGTACTAACAGAATGATTAAAATTTTGATTAATAGGCTCTTAAATTAATTTTTGAATACAAAAAAAAAAAACAGTAATTCTTTCAAAATGTTTAATTATGCATAATTTTAAAAATTCGCTTAAGATCATTCAGATTCTTTTAAGTAAACTTTTTAATCAAAGCATCCCAAATTCACCTAGCCAGTTTGCGAACTAGAATATAGACCATATACGCGAAATTACCCACTCTGATCTTCTCTACCGACATTGTCAAACTGGAAATATGCCGCCCTGTTTGACCGCTCAAGTCATGGACATAGGAAACAAAGGACTAGGTATGCCATTGCGGGGCGATGCAATGAGAGGGGAGGTCCGCCACCTTTTGATGTCTCGCGGCAAACATGGCAGCGCCCACATGTTTACATTTTCATGCACAGTTTATCGGCAAAAATGCTCGTGCGCATAATCAAATGGCACATCGTACGAAGGCGACTCTCCCCACTCATGGAATTCTCCCCACTCCCGTGGATTCAATCCCGTTCGCACAAGTTAGGATGGCATGCCTAGTCCTGTGTTTCCTATGTCCATGGCTCAAGTAGAACCGTCTATCATCTATTTCAGTTCGTAAACTGGCCTAAGTAATTGGGGGCGCTTTATCTTAGTTCGCAAAAGCCTCAGGTAATAGGTGGCGCTGGCAAAAATCGTTTGAAATTAAATACACGGGATCGCCTATCTCCCACCTAATCTCTGACGATGCATGGGAGTGCCTCCACTATGTTCGTGGGTGCTATCTATGGATGGCGGTGTGTAGAGGGGAAGTCACTTTTTTGCCGCACGCGCCGCGTGCCGATACCGTGTCGAAAATCGAACGGTGTGGAGATACAAAGAGAGGTTCTTTCGATTTTCGACTTCGAAACAGGATCGGAGTTCCATTGCAGCACTGCACAGTGATCCCAGATCTGAAATGAGATGTGGTCCAATACTATGACAGGGCTATTTCCGTGTGAATATAGTAGGAGACGCTGTAAATGACTGAGTTGCGCGTGCAACCCATTTCTCCTCTTCTGACTTTGAAAACTCGAAGGTGCACGATTGCCGGTCGGAGCACTTCGGCGATTCTATTTATATATATATATATATCTGCTAACTGCTTTGAAATAAATTCAGGAGATTGGGATTTTAATATTTCCAGATTTCGGTGCTGACGATTCTCATGATTTGAATAGATCGCGAACCTCTTGATATGCGTATATTTTGAGGTTATGTTATTTCATGTATAAAATATAAATTATATAAATATTAATGCTATTATATATATAAATATATACGTATATTAATAATGGTAATATTATAATTATGTTATATTATAATAGTTTTATTTATATCTTGATCCGCATTTGAAAGAAATTAAAGAAATTGGCGATTTTGGAATTCATCTCGTTTGAATAAAAACTCAATTATTTGATTGAAAAATTAATTATTTTGTTGAAAATGTAACTATTTTGTAAAAAAAAGTCCTTTTTTCTATCAAAAGTTTAACTACTTTTTAAAAATTTTTATTTTTTTTTTATTTGAAGGTTCATCTCTTTTGTTGAAAAAACATTTTCGAAACTGACAATTAATCAATACCATCTTTGGATAAAAAATCATGTGTTTTGTTAAAAGGTCGCCTTTCTTTGTAGAAATTAAATTGTTTTATGGAAAATTTATACTTTTTGATTAAAAATTACATTTTTCGGTTGAAATATCAACTATAAATATTTCTTGGTTGTAAGTCGTTCTGTTGTAAATGCAACTATATTGTTAAAAATTAAAACCATAAATTTTGGGTTGGAAATACTCTTTTTGTTTTTAAAATTAAATAATTTCGTTGAAAGTTCATGTATTTTGTTGGAAATTGACCTTGCTTAGTAGAAATTTAATCTTTTTGGTTGAAAATGTATCATTTTTGTATTTTGTTTAAGATTTGTCATTTTTTGTAGATCATCAATTTTCTTAGTCGAAAATTCATCTGATTGGTTGAAAATTTAACAACTTTGTTCAAAATTAATTTTTTCTGTTAAAAATCATTTATCTTTATCTGAAAATGTAACTATTATATGACTGATTAAAAATTAATCGTATATATTGTTGAAGTTGGAAAATCGTTTTTTTTTTATAGAACATTAATCTTTTTGGTCAAAAATTCACCTTTTCCCTTGGAAATTTAACAATTTCGTTGAAAATTTGTTTTTTTTTTCTTGTTCAATTCAATTTTTGAGCACAGTTTTTATCTGGAAATTGTACTATTCCATTTTTTGTTGAATCTTTATCCTGTACATTGTATTAGTTAAAACACCAATTATTTAATAGAAAATTAATTTATTTGGTTGAAAAGTAAACTTTTGGGTTGAAAATTGATTTACTGTGTCAATTAGATTTTTTTTGAAGATTGATCATTTTAGTTAAAGACTGAAAACTCAACTGTGCTGTGAAAAATTTTCCTGCTTAGATGAGTTCAACAGTTTTTAATAAAAAATGTAAGCCTTTTTTTTGAAGATTCGTAATTTTCAATGAAAATTCATCTCCTTAGTTAAAAATTTAAGGATTTGGTTGAAACTTGGTTTTTTTTTTAGTTGAAAATGAAACTGTTTTGTTACACCGTTCGATTTTCAAAATTGTCAATTCGTGAATAAGACTTTTGAGTTTGGATTTATAAATAAAAATATAAAAATTAATAATATAAAGCGACTTAAATTTAACGAATTCAGTTTAAAATACAAAAAGTTTCCAATTAAAAAACAATTGTAATTAATCCATTTTTATTGATCAAAATGATTCTGTCTTCAACATTAAAAATTTTATTTATTTATTCTTCAATTCAAAGCATTGAAAGTAAGTTTATATTTTTTAACCAGAAGTCCTTGAACTATTCCGTTTAAAAACAAGTTTACACTGTTTTGTAAAAAAACCATCTTTTTGAGTTTGAAATTCAACAATTAAAAAAAAATCCTTATTGACTGAAAAGTCAACTCTTGTGTAAAATTAATATCTTTTTGGATGAGTTCAACAGTTTTTAATTATAAATTCAAACTTTTTTTGTTGACGATTTATCATTTTAGTTGAAAATGTAATTATTTTGTTGGAAATTTGTTATTCTCTATTTTTTTTGGGAAAATTCAATTATTTTGATAGTAAGTTAATTTCTGACATTTTTAATTGGCAAACAAAAATTTTTATCTCTAAATAACAATGCAAAAATATTAATCTGGAACAACCTAAATAAAAAATAATGTAACTTTGATTTTAAAAAGTTTTTAGTTAAAAAATTAAATTAATCCTTCAATTTTTAATGTTACGAACAGAAATTTTTTTGAATTATTATCATTTTGAACCTTAAAAATAATAGCGTAATTTGTATTTCTTAACCAGAAATCTCTAAAATGATAAAGTCATAAAAATTTTAAAATGGTAATTTCTTATTTTAAAATAATTTAATTATAAAAATTGTAAAATTAAAAGGTATTAAAAGTTTGGGTTTTATACGTATGAATTATTGAGCATTTAAATGAAATATTTCTGAATTAAAAATTTGTCAAGCTTCAGTTTTAAAAGTTTAAAATTCAAAAGATTTCCACTTAAAAAAAATCATTTTCAGATTAAAAATTTTGAATTTCCTAATTTCATCCTGAATTTTGAATTGGAACAGGAAATTTTTCAAAGAAATTGTATGTATTTCTGAATTGGATCAGAGATTTTATGAAAAAAAAAAAATTCAGATCTGGGACAAGCCATTATAAACAACTATTGAAAACTATATAAATTTGAACAGAGTGGTTCGAAATAGAAAGTCTTGAATTGTTAAAATTGCAATGAGCTAAATTTTAAGTTTGAACGCTACAATTTTAATTTAGAATAATATTCACAATTAATTCAAACTTGAAGTTATTTGAAATAATTTGAAACATGATGTAGATTTTTGCAGAATTAAAAAAAAAAGCTTTTAAGAATTGTAAAATATTTAAAAAGAATAACAAAAATTGTTGTGATTGCTAAGAAAATTGAAAATGATTTTTTAGTTTGAAAAATTAATTTTAAGTGAGTATTTGAAAAGATTTGAAAATTTTTAAAAAAGGAATCAGGACGATTTTAAGGCAATTTTTTTATTTTGCAGTTTTTTAATTTTAGGAAAAAAATCTAATTAACACAATAAATCAATTTTCAACCCAAAATTTTACTTTTCAACCAAATAAATTAATTTTCTATCAAATAATTGGTGTTTTAACTAATACAATGTTCAGAATAAAGTTTCAACCAAAAATGGAATAGTACAATTTCCAAATAAAAAGGTCAATTTTTGACCAAGAAGATTAATGTTCTATAAAAAAAAATAACGATTTTCCAACTTAACCAATGTATACGATTAATTTTTAATAAATCATATAATAGTTACATTTTCAGATAAAGATAAATATTGTTTAACAGAAAAAATTAATTTTAAACAAAGTTGTTAAATTTGAACCAATCAGATGAATTTTCGACCAAGAAAATTGATGATTTACAAGAAAAGACAAATCTTAAACAAAATACATAAATTTTTAAAGAAATTATTTAATTTTGACGTAAAAAAGACGAATTATCTACAAAAAGTTGAATTTTTTAAGCGAAAAATATGAGTTTTCAATGAAAGAGTTAAACTTTCAACCAAATAGTTAAATTTTCAAACATAATTAAAAAACCTTGTTAAAAAAACGTTTTTTTTTACAAAGTAGTTTAACTGTTAGTGAAATAATCGACTTTTAAACCCAAGAAGATGTACAGTTGATATTTTAACCAAACAATTGCATTTTTGACCAAAAATGATACATTTTCAACCAAAAAGATTAAATTTCTACTAAACAAGGTCAATTTCCAACAAAATACATGAACTTTCAACGAAATTATTTAATTTTAAAAACAAAAAGAGTATTTCCACCCAAAAATTATGATTTTAATTTTTAACAATATAGTTGCATTTACAACAGAACGACTTTACAACCAAAAAATATTTATAGATGATAATTCAACCGAAAAATGTAATTTTAATCAAAAAAGTATAAATTTTCCATAAAACCATTTAATTTCTACAAAGAAAGACGACCTTTTAACAAAACACATGATTTCATAACCAAAAATGGTATTGATTGTCAGTTTCAAAAATGTATTTTCAACGAAAGAGATGAACCTTCAAATAAAAAAAATAAAAAATAAAAAAAAGTAGTTGAACTTTTTATATAAAAGAGGCCTTTTTCAAAATAGTTACATTTTTAACAAAATAATTAATTTTTATCCAAACGAGATGAATTCCAAAATCACCAATTTCTTTAATTTCTTTCAAATACGGATCAAGATATAAATAAGACTATTATAATA
>NC_046661.1:66175563-66178488 GCF_010883055.1 Belonocnema kinseyi
AATATTTATATAATTTATATTTTATACATGAAATAACATAACCTAAAAATATACGCATATCAAGAGGCGCGCGATCTATTCAAATCATGAGAATCGTCAGCACCGAAATCTGGAAATATTAAAATCCCAATCTCCTGAATCGCCGAAGTGCTCCGACCGGCAATCGTGCACCTTCGAGTTTTCAAATTCAGAAGAGGAGAAATGGGTTGCGCGCGCAACTCAGTCATTTACAGCGTCTCCTACTATATTCACACGGGCATAGCCCTGTCATAGTGTTGGACCGATCTCATTTCAGATCTAGGATCACTGGCACTGCAGCTCATCACGAGTATCAAAAGGTAGAAGTGTTTGCATCGTACTTAAGCGAGGTGTCTATATGTTGCCATGGTAACCAATATGGTGGTTGTTGTATGTCGCGCGACTTGCACGCATTCTCGTCCCCCAAGTGGCGAGACCACAGTTTCTTGGATCATGTTACCCTAAAAACATGAACTGAACCTTAAAGTCTAAAGTCCAATCGAAAGCATACCGAGCGAAAAAGGCGCACAAATTATAACAAAGTGATATACTGATATGAACAAAATGAAATTTTTCGACATTTTTGTCATAATCGACGTTGATTTCTTTCTGCGTTTAATCATTTCCTAATCATTCGTCCACGTGCATCCGTCATTTATAAAGGTAAATGGTTTAGCTTTTATAATTTTGAGACGCAGTAAATTTGTTATTGAGGTTAGAAACTTACCGTTGACGTTTTGTTCGAATATTTGTACCGCGAAACCCGAGCATTTATATACTTTTGATATAATCCTGTTTAAATGTGTGTTGTGGCTAGTACGTTATTTTGAGCAAATATTACTGAATCGGTGACTCAAGTGTTTTGTCATTCCAGTATACCAAAGTTTGATGTCAAATACCAGACCTGCCTGTATTGAAACAAAATATGATGATAGATCTAATATTTTCGAAACTTTGCAACTACATGAACGCTGTGACTATTTAGCCCCACAGCCGGTTGGATAGTGACGGTAATTTATTTAACCGTTTCTATTAATCACGATATTTCGGTAAAAAAAAACCAATTCAACTAATTGTGTCATTTATCACGAAATTTCGTCACTAATAGCAAATTCATGGATGTGGGCTATTCATCATGGAATTTTATTATAAATACCGATTGAACGATATGGACAATTTATCTCGAAATTTGGGGAAGTATAGTTCGAACATAGCTATTAATACGGAAAATGTTATTTCATACAAAAAATGGAATTTTTATGAATTTATATTACAGTTTAAACATTGAAAATTCTAGATTGAATTAATTTGTGTGAAAAATTAATAATGTGTAATAAAAAGAATGCAAACTGTCCATAAGGAAAAATGTAATACAAGAACAATACTTTTTTTTTATTACAATTTATTTTTTTTTTAGAAATATGCTATCCATCACGAAATGTTGTGATGGATGGCATGTGATACTTAGAAAATTGTCGATTTTACCAGTTTTAGGTTCCCCCGGCTTTTTTTTTAGAATAATAAATATTTTGTCTTGAAAATTTGGGAAATGATAGCGAACATGCTAATGGACGTCCCCACACACTTTTTTTGTAGATTAATTCAAAAAAGTTTTAATTTAGCAAAATGTGATTAATTTGCATAGCGCTTAGGAAATTGTATCGATTTTTTTAGTGTTAGATTCCCCGGCTTTTTTCCTAGGATAAGAAATATTTTGTCTTCAAAATCTGGGAAATGATAGCGAACATGCTAACGGACGTCCCCACACATTTTTTTGTGTTTTTTTTTATCAACAAATTTTTGATATTGCTAACAACGTGCGTGTATATTTCGAGGTTATGAGTGTTGCAATTTACCCGAGCGTTACTTTCAAACTACACAATATTTTTGGCCGAAAACTTTGGTCTTACAAATAAACATAGTTACTAATCTCCCTGAACTAACCTTGTTTGCAGGCAATCAAAAAAGTTTATTTCATAAATAATTTCCAGATTATCGGAAAAGCAGAGATGAAAAACGATGTAACCTCAAAATAATGCATATTCATAAAATTTTTATTTAGAACAATAATTTTTTTTGTTATTATCCCTCAAAAAAGAGACTGGGGACGTCCGTTATGGTATTTTTAGCATTTCCGAATTCAGTTTTTAAAAATTTTCATTTTTGTGGAAAAAAGCCGGGGAAACTGTAAGTATTACATGCCCTTAATGGCCGATTCAAGGATCCAAGCTATTCATTACGGAATTCCCGTTTAAATACCCGATTCAACGATTTCGATTATGTTTTTTTTAAAAAGAAAAGTGTAGGTGTGTAACTGAACCTATTTATGTTGCCAGCCACAGGGATGCGTTCCGGTCACCCTTTGAGGCTTTGGAAGGGGGTATGGGTTTGATTAACATTATATCCGTGACCAGTCACAAGGGAGCGTTCCCCTCAGGAAACATCGGAAAAGGTTAAGGGTGTAACTAAAAGTATATCTGTCACCAGTCATTAGTGGGCCTTCCATCCGATTCGACTTCGGTTTTCTGCTGTAGAATGATTGCCGATCTGAAAGATTCGGAAGACTTCGGTGGTATGCTAAAAAAGACATTTTTAATAAAATACATGAATTTTGCATAAATGAAATTTATTTTCCATCTAGACTAATTTTCTGTACAAAAAATTAATGTTTCATCATAGTTAAAAAACATTTATGTTTAGCCAAAAACAAAATGAATTTTCTACAAAATAGTTACATTTTCAGAAAACAAATTTATCCAACTAGGTAATTTTGAATCATCAACAAAAAAAAAATTTCAACAAAGTATCGAAAATATTTTTAAAAAATCGTTAAAATTCTTTGAAATCGCTCTGAATTAATTATATCAACTGAAAATTACTTAGGACGTTTTAAAATATCATAAGAAA
>NC_046661.1:66178588-66179666 GCF_010883055.1 Belonocnema kinseyi
GACCTTATAAGGGAGTTGCAACGATTGTACCCGGAATATTCTGTTAAACTGATCGTCCTTATCATCAGCGCTCTTGAAGGTGCCAAGCTTTCACTTGCTAATGGCCTAAAAAGCATCCCTGCGTGTCAACAATATGCTAAAACACTTACGGGAAAAATGCAGAAGGCGGTTGTCCTTGGGTCACTCCGTGTTTTTGGGGTGCACGAGGCTTGTGCTGGATCGTCGTATTGATTCCTTTACAGACGATAACCACCTATCTCACGGTTGTGAGACGTGGTTGTGGCTGAAATTTTACCGCGATTTCGCTGGAAGCGGGTGCAATTTTTCAGATTAGCACCCGCTCCCGGCGAAATCCTGCGGTTGTCCTTATGACAAATTTTTAATTTTTATATATGTATTATCAATGTAAACATTATAACATATTTAATTAATATTAATGAATAGTTGACTAACTTTTAACAGAAATAATTAAACTTTCAACAAAACAATTAGTTTTCTGCAAAGAAAAAGATAAATTTGGAATAAAAGACATAAAGTAAATAAAAAACATTTTTTTAAAGTTGTTTTTCACATAATAGTAAAATTTTTAAATAATAATTTTAATTTCCATCCAAAAAGCTAAATTGTGTACTAAAAAAGGCATTTTTAATAAAATACATGAATTTTGCACAAAAGAAATTTATTTTCCATCAAGACTAATTTTCTGTACAAAAAATTAATGTTTAATCATAGTTAAATTTTCGACAAAAAAGATTAATTTTTTACCAAGAAAGACGAGTATTCAATAGAATACAAAAATGTTTAACTAAAAAAGATCACTTTTCAATGAAACATAGAATCGTTAAATTTGTGGTTAAAAAACATTTATGTTTAACCAAAAACAAAATGAATTTTCTACAAAATAGTTACATTTTCAGAAAACAAATTTATCCAACTAATTAATGAATCATCAACAAAAAAAAAATTTCAACAAAGAATCGAAAATATTTTTAAAAAATCGTTAAAATTCTTTGAAATCGCTCTGAATTAATTATATCAACTGAAAATTACTTAGGACGTTTTAAAATATCATAAGAAA